>NC_047083.1:612508-917513 GCF_902459465.1 Asterias rubens
TGTATCTCAACATATGCATAAAATAACTAACCTGTGAAAATTTGAGCTCAATCGGTCATAAAAGTTGCGAGATAATAATGAAAGCAGAAAACATCCTTGTCACACGAAGTTATGTGCGTTTAGATTGTTGATTTCGAGACCTCAAGTTCTAAATCTGAGGTATCGAAATCAAATTCGTGGAAAATGACTTCTTTCTCGAAAACTATGGCACTTGAGGGAGCCGTTTCTCACAATGTTTTATACGATCAACCTCTCCCCATTACTCGTCACCAAGAAAGGTTTTATGCTAATAATTATTTTGAGTAATTACCAATAGTGTCCACTGCCTTTAAGAGAACAGGGTTTCTGCTTGTTGCCAGTTGCAACTTCTCAAACCACGGTCCTCATTGTTTACCCCTTTTCCCACCTCAGAAACTCAACCCACATTCCCAAAGAGGTATCCCCAGATGGTTAGACCCAAGCCAAAAGAAATGCCGCATCCGGAAACTTAAAACCACTTTACTCCGGCCGGGCTACAAGACTGGACAGAAATCCACACAGCCGCGGGGTTAAAACACAAGAACAAGATTTTTAGTTGAAGACAATAATATTTTGAAATACATGTGTATGCTACTGTTAAACCTATATTGGTAGGTAATCTTTGTAAATATAGATTAATTATTGATTTTTAAGTTTATGTGATTTATTTTGTAAATTTGGATGTATTTTTTAACGAATACAGCAACCCGATTATAAAATTAATGATCCTTACCTTACCTTACGTAAGTAATGGTGGTTTCTTTCAATATAATTTGTGAAAAATTACTTGCCATTTTGTTGTGTTCATTATCATAACAGTTTTAAATTGATATGTTTATTAAATAATATCAATTGTTTTTCTTTTAAATAGCTCAATGAGTAGAGTCTGGGATAGCAAATTTTTAATGATTTTTTTTTTTACTTTTTCCTTTCCGTGGACGGCATATTATTACATTGTTTCGTCTAAAGAATTAAACTAAACTAAATATCTAAATATAACTATTGTATAGGCAATTATGGAAAAGGTACATGTGTTGTTTTAACTTACTCCCCCTGAAGCTAGAAATGGTATCATATAACATCAGGAAATATGGTAAATAACTTCATGTCACGTTGGAGTGAAACAAAAGCCACGATTCGACCATAAATCGCTCCATTTGGTATTACAACCCCTAACGCCCGCTAAAAACAGACAACAACTAAAGATGGCGCTTTAAAAGTAAACATTTCTCCACGTGGTCCAATGATATTCCCGTCTGTACATGAATAATCAAACAACGTGCGATCTTGATTAATGTCTGTCCAACCACTTTGACAGCCCACTGAAGACAAAAATAGATATCAAACAATACTGCAGCACACTCTCGATACGATGGGAAAGTTATTGCGCTATTAAAATATATAATATAACATTTATTAATAATTGAGATGTTTGTAATGGTTGGTTGGTGCGTGCAGATGTACGAAGTCATTTCACGCGTGTTATCTCTTTTCCACATGATGTTAAAATACTTGGGCCTTTTCCAGCGGTGAAAACAACTATTTTATCAGATATTTTTATTGGCTTACCACTAAAAAATGTATCAAGTGTTACTAGGTAACCTTGAATGAAACTTGAACTTGTGCCAATCACGTTTCTCTGGAAGCCGGATTCTGATGACAACTACACGAGGAGTTCATCAACGCCTGATTTGCATAAAATATATGACGTCAGCTGATTCGCATGAAGGTGACATCAGCTGATTTGCATGAATGTTGCATCTTATTTGCTTGAATGTGACACCTAATTTGCATTAATGTGAGATGAGTTTCTGGTGTTCAACATCAACAATCATGTGGATGTTTCGGGGAGCTGTTTGTGACAACTAGACGATTTGCACGATTTACTTCTGACGTGCATAAATGTGAGAAAAGCTTCTAGTTTTAACTTCGATGACCAATTTGAGTCCAAATTTTCACAGATTTGTGATTTTATGCGTATACTGGAAATGGGATATACCAAGTGAATATACTGGTCTCTGACAATTACGAAAGGTGTCCATGCCTTTAAAAAGACATCAGTGAGTGACCCTCGCCAGCCCCCAAATCTCAATATATATTTTTGTCGACCTGGCAAATCGAGGACTCCACTTTGATCTATTTACCTTCCCTTGAGGTTACATTATTCATTTGAAACTCCTTAGAGTGGTTCGTCATTGTTGGAGTGGGGCAGTGACCATAAGATAGTCAGCAGACGTACATCTGGGGTGGATATGTGTGATCAAGAATGACAAATCATTTCAACAAATTATCAGTCTCATCTTCATGGAAGGATTCATCGCTTCAGTCCACTCCACTAAAGCACTTTTTACACGAGAGCATTTTAGCAGGGGTCCCTCGCTTTATTTTAGCATGGTTGTAAAATTGTGAAAAACTGCAACTCGTGCGAAAGAAAAATAGCGTCTGACCTTTCCAAAGTCGCTTGTGAACTCTAATCAAGCTTGCTGCTCTTTCACACAAGAGGGATGTTTGTAAAAACTTCGCAACCATGCTCAAATAAAGCAAGGGACCTCTGCTAGAGTGCTGTAGTGTGAAAGGGTCTTAAGACTTTAGTGCTAACAACTAGAGCAGAAACCGTTTGCAGGACCAAAAATAGATGCGACAAAAATGACTAGACAGTTTAACGTCCTTGCTCTATGGTTTAACATCTAACATCTCAGATCTCCACAAATTGATACCTAAAGGTTCGGACCTAAAAATGGACGTTGTTATTCTCATCTTGATTGCATTTGCAAGTTCACGTCTTAAAAGAAGAAGACAAGATTATCTCGGTGAAAATCATGAACGAAGATCAAATCCTGGCGAATCACAGACCTGAAAATCTACACCTATTGTCTTCGGTGTCAAACAATTGTCTTCCATTGTTTAACCAAACAAAGGACTTAGTGTTCAACTAAGTGGGATGTGATGTCCCTTTTGTTCTAAGATCAAGACGACAACTTTTTGTGACACTCGTCCAGCCGATTCCACCATCACAGACTTAACAAACCAAAGACAAATTTCATAGAGCTGCTCAGACACAAAAAGTAGCTAACCAGAACAAAGTATGCTTACCAGAATCTAAAAGTAACATATTACATTTGCAAACTGTGACTGGTATGTTGCTTATTTTTGCTTAGCCAACCATTTTTAAGCAACATTTTTGCTTAATCGGATCTATGAAATTGGGTCCTGTACAACAAGACTTCACAACAAAATCATGCTTACCAGAAACCAGCAAAATCATGCTTACCAGACACGTACCAGCAAAATCATGCTTACCAGACACCAGCAAAATCATGCTTACCAGACACCAGCAAAATCATGCTTACCAGAAACCAGCAAAATCATGCTTACCAGAAACCAGCAAAATCATGCTTACCAGACACCAGCAAAATCATGCTTACCAGACACCAGCAAAATCATGCTTACCAGACACGTACCAGCAAAAGTTCATGTGCAAACTGTGATTGTAGGCCTTTTCTCCTTATTTTTGCTAAGCAGAACATTTATTTGTAAGCAATATTTTGGCAGCTCTATGAATTGGGCCCTACCAGACATCACGTTATTAAATTAACTCATTATCAAGTAATAAATGCAGTCAATGCAGTAATTAACATCAATGAAGACCAGCAAGAGATAATCCAATATAATTCACCTATTATGTCATCAATTACTGCAATAAATATATCACTGTTGTCATTCACAATCAAATATATCTACTGAAGAAACACCAAGTAGCTCAAGAAACTGAGCTGAAAAGAAAGAGGCCATTGGTAAGAGATGCTTTTTCAAATTCAATATCATTTTGAATGAACTACAGTACAATCAATTTGTCTTAGTTTCGAGACAGGATTGTAAGAGGGGTGTCTGGGTGTCTTTTGGACACCTTGTTTTAAATTTGGACACCCTCAGGTTTTATCTGTCGTTTACAAGTGAATGTATTTTAAGTGAACAATTTGGACACCCATCACCCATAAGTTTTTTAAATTTCCAGCTAATTTATAGACACCCTTTCCAAATCTTGTCTAAAAGTAGCATTGTCTCAACTTGCAATGCCCAAACATATCAACTTAAACATGTCAAACAGGAAAAAGTACCAGGGTGTGGCACCGTCAGTATGCTTTGGAAGAGGAGCTGACGGTCGCATTCGCGGTGTATAACAACCCGACGTTTGCTGCCTCTTCAACAAGATTGTATAACTCCAAATCTTTCGAAGAATTTGTTGCAAATAGTATTTTTACGGTACGAAGTGACCAATTTGGTTACGGTACGAAGGGTCCAGAAGGTGCGAAGTGTCTATAGGGTACGAAGGTGCAAAGGTACGAAGTGTCTAGGGTACGAAGGTGCAAAGGTACGAAGTGTCTAGGTTACGAAGGTGCAAAGGTACGAAGTGTCCGACATCCTTTGTGATAAGCATTCATTGGTAATTTGTATGACAATTCGGTTTCTTAAGATTGTGGCACATAAATGTGCGCAAAACATCACAAAAGTGTTGGGAAAAATAGAGAGACAAGACACTTATCTGTTACCCCCCCCCCCCCCCCCCTCAGCTAAATAAAGATCAATATGCGGCTGTCACTATTCAAGACGAACATTATAACAATGATGTAAACAAAAAATCATACATTTGTGGAGTTTTTTATCAGAGAAAGTTTGTAGAGAGATAAGTTATCATGATTATTGATACTGACCATTTGCAGATCCATTTACAGTCGGGCTCGTAGCTGATAGACAAAGCTGTTGCACCCTGTGTGCTCTAGGTTGTGGCATCCCCATCTCCTGCCTCGCTCCCTTGCCCAAGATCCCATCAATCGTGTGTTGAGGATTCGTGAATCCAGTCGGTCTCTGGAGGAGCTGACATGCAGAACGGGAAACATCACCCATATCACCGTCGTCGTCATCAATACACCCCGTGGATGAAGATGGAGATGCACCGCCTGAGCTCTCCGCGTCGTTCCCGCTTTGTCTCCCCCCGGTTAGACACGACATCATCCCGTTGAGGCGACCGAGTGCTGACGCGCTTACCATGTACGCCGGGCGATTCGAAGCGGTACGCGGTGAGGTATCGATTAAGGTTGTATATACCGGTGTCTGACCAGTTGTGTTATAATAGTCCATCCTACCATACCCTTGAGATATCGAATCCATCTTTAGAGAGTTCTTGTAAATGTCTTCAGTTTGTGTCCTGTTTAGAAACTCACTCTGGAGTGTGGATGGTCAGCAGTCGCACTAAAAATGACGAAGGTTTCGGCTGTCAGTTGTCAGTAGTGATAGAAAATGCAAAGTCTGCAACAAGCTAAACAGAACACAAAACCAGATGTTTCAGCGCAACCACACTGCAAGGTGAATAAAGGAACCAAAACTAGACATGCGAAGGCTGAGCTTTGAAACTCAGATTATTCCTTCCTCACTCCAAGTCAAGTTTATCAAACGTGTGAACTACAACTCAGTTTGCAGAGCTCTACCAAAAACCTCCTAAAAGTAAGATTTGCTCTGGTCCTCTTGGAAACAAGCACACATTATGAAAAAAATAATAACACGCTGGATTGAAAAACAGCTGTTTATGTCCTTAGTCACTTTTATATGAAAGAGACCGACTACATATAAACAGGATACTTTCAATCGGCTGTGAACCAATGAATGAAGCACGGGTCAAACAATACGAGACCTCGGATTAGATTACAATCCCTGGGTACCAGCGTAGGATCAACCAATCAGGGCTCGCAATACAGCGCGTCTTGAGGCGGCATGCGCGGTGCGACCAAAGGAGCGGGCAGACCCTTGGGCCTTTCATGTGGACTGAGCAAGCAGCACAAATTATTTTTCCATGGACGTCTCAAGAAAATCTTGGGGTTTCTTTTTCTCTCGCTTCGCCTTCTCTCCTTCAATCACCCAGTCTTAAAGGTGTCCTGCAGAGTCGTGGGTAGAGACCAGACTTGTTGGCTAGGTAGTCTAGTGGATTGAGTCTTCCAGTGAAGTTTGTAATCTCGTTATGCCCAAGGGAAGACCGCGGTCCTTGGAAAGTCTCTCTGGTACAAAACTTTGTCATGTTTTAAAGGAGCAATTTGACGTGTTCTTAACCCTTTACAGGGACTCAACAAGAGCTATTCCATGGCAACCACGACGCTGGTGTGGTAGACTTATGGCGGAATAAAGTCTAAAGAGTGTGCTTTTTCTGTCTTGATTACCTTGCAACTGCAATGACCAATTGAGTCAAATTTTTCACAGGTTTGTTATTTTATTGATATGATGGAATACACCAATTGAGAATAATGGTCTTTGACAAATATCAAAGATGGCCAGTGCCTTTAAAGTGACACACATACGAGACATTAATGTATCTTGCAATTGAATGTATTTTGATTAAAGGTCCCAGAGTGAATAGCTGTGGATAAATTTGAAGAAGAAAAACAGCAAGGGGAGAAACTCTCTCAGTTTCACCATGGTTTCAACTTCTTACAAGATGTTAAACATTTACATACAGGAAGAAGACAAAATCACTCACAAGACACAACGATGGTTAAAATGACATCTCGCCGATCAGTGAAACCAAGGAAACATAAACCTCTGAAGGAAACGGGAGATGTATTCAAGTTATTCTATCTGATTAATTATGCAAGCCAAAAAATAAAAATACAAAAGGGATTTCGATTTTTCGGTCAAAATACGAAGGATACGAACCACTCTTGAATTTTTGGACTAAAAGCAAAATATATATTTGTTTTTTTAATTGCATTTTATTTTATTCATTGTTTATTTAGGCTATTTATTTATTTATTTGGACTATTTATTTCTTATTCATTTATTAAACGCTTTTTAGGGGGTGATGTGACTGGGTCGCAGATCACGTGTTTAGTTGGCTATTTACTGAGGTGAACTAGCACCACGGTTACAAGGTTGGATTTAACAACGGACACCCGAATTCTCCCGGGAAAATTTGGCGCCATTTTTAAGGACCCTCTTTAAAATAACAAATTGTACGCCGGACGTGATTGGCCACGCCTGGGGATATCGTAAAAGACCAACCAATCAAAGGACAAAGGTGTTGCCGATTGACATTAATTACAATAGGGAATAAATCTCGCATAAAGTCCCAGTCCGATGCTTGGAATTAACTTACTCTTCACTCAACAGCCGTCAGCTGTGTGATGTCGAGGTGGTGTCCGACTGCTATTTTATCCATGGTCTTGAGGTCAAACCATAGAGGTGCAATTAAATCTACCGACGGAATGATATCGTACTTAGGATTAATTTACAAGGAATTCTTAAAGTTCACAGCAAAACAAAACGTTTAATTTGGTTTAAGCCATTATACACTTTCGGAACAGAAAACAAAATAAAAGCTCACAGATTTACAAATAACAGGGTTTACAGAAGGTAATGGTGAAAGACTTCTCTTGAAATATTATTTCATGAAATGCTTTACTTTTCGAGAAAACATTAAAGCAATTATCAATTCTCGATAACGAGAATTACGGATTTATTTTGAACACATGTCATGACACGGCGAAACGGGCGGAAACATGGGTGGGTTTTCCCGTTATTTCCTCCCGACTCCGATGACCGATTGAGCCTAAATTTTCACAGGTTTGTTATTTTATATATAAGTTGCGATACACGAAGTGTGGGCCTTTAGACAATACTGCTTACCGAAAGTGTCCAATGGCTTTAAAAAACAGTTTAATGTTGCAAAGGTTGCTCAATTGTTGCACCATACATCGCACAGAGAAAGTGTTCATTTTCTTTAAGCAAGGAGGTACCATGGAATTCTAAAAGTTCACGGCAAAAAAGTTTAATTTGGTTTTAAAACAGTTGTATGTTGTTAGGTAACTGGCTGTACCCTTGTGCGTAGGTTGTAACATACCATTAAAGGCATATTGAAAGTTGTCCTTTCTTTATACAATGAGGTAATGATAGTATGAGCTTTGAGGTACACATGAGAAAGGTTGCGAGTATAAACTGTTGAGTCGTCAAGTAAAGTTTGCCATGGTTTGCAGTAGTACACCCTTATTCCTCGCTCTATAATGCCCTCATACCTTTCAAACATCAACGTGTTGATATAAAACAAGAAGATGTTTATTTACATCCTTCTCAGACCGTGACGATCCTTAGCGACGTGGTATCTTATTGCTTCGGTCCACACGTCACTCAAAAACTGAGACGCGTCTTTGACCAGTCCATACAGCTTCGGCTTTGACTCCGGCTTTGACTCCGGGCTAGGGCATTGATATATCCATAAAGCATGGAGGGGAAAAGAGATGGAGGAAGGAAAGATCTCAACCAATATGAAAAGGTTGCCTCCAAAAAATGGTTGTTGGCATCGAGGCTCTGACTCTGGCTATAGGGCATTGGTTTATCATCCTTACTCTATGGTTTATCCATGGAGGAAGGAAATATCTCAACTAATATGAAGAGGTTGTCTCAAGAATTGGTAGTTAGCATCGATGGGATCATGTTTTTATAGAGGAGGAAAGTTTGACGAGAAAGAGCCTATAGTTTAGTATTCAGCAGAAGTTCTTTGAAACCTGGCATCTCTTGAAGAGGTTGTCTCAGGAAACGTTTATCGATGAGAAGATGTTATAGAGGAGGGAAGTTTGAGATAAAGAGAGTCTACAATCTAGTAAATGGAAAGGTTGAAGAAGCTGGTCTGTCCAGACAATGTAGCCTGGTATCTCTCCAGAAATATGAAAAGGTTTTCTCAAGACATGTTTACCGATGAAAAAATCAAAATAGGAGTGAAGTTTGTGAGGACGAAAAAGAGTGAGGGTGCAGGTCTTTCAAGACAACGAGACTGGTATCTTTCCAGAAATATGAGATGGCTTTCTCAGAAATGTTTACTGATGAGAATGGGGAAGTTTTGAGTCTAGTAAAGGTTGGAAAGGGAAAGGTTGAAGAAATGAAGCCTGATGGCCATGGTAGCTCTCCATGATGATAGGTCATGTCTCCATACAGGTTTTAGTAGGTGAAAACATCTCATCACGATCTCATAAATGGAGGGAGTTTTGATGGGAAAAGGGACCGATAGTAAAATGAGAAAGGTTGCAAGGTCCTCCAGACACTGTCACCTGGTGTCTCTCCACCATCATGAGAGAGAGAGAATGTCTCCACAAAAAGCTTGGGGTATTTTTTATTTTCTCCACGTCGTGTAAATGAAGAGCGTAAGCTGAGTGTTACCACGCGTCTATTTCAAGCCGCCGGGGGTACACCAAACTTGATTAACTTCTCACACTCGATACGAGGGAGCTCAACGGGGTGCCGTGACAGAAAACACGGCGACTTCGCCATGTCAAACCATGGATGATTACCACAGAGGAGAAAATAGATACAGGTTTGAACACCCCCCCCCCCACCTTGGTACCATAGAGAAAGGTTAAACCAAGCAGATAGAATAAATATGGAGGAAGAACACCACGTGACTCTGAGAAAAATTAAAAGTTCTTCGTCCGGACTAAATTACACCCCTTTCTCCCCTGCTTGCTGAAGAAACCAAACTGTGGTATTAAACCTGTTCGTCTCTCCATGCCCCCCCCCCCCCATTTGACCCTTAGAAATATCCATGTTTATTTACTTTACAGATAACAAAAGTGATTATCTTTTTACAGATAATAACTGGTAAACAATCCGATGTACTTGAAGGGTCACTAAAATAAGAAGCATTTTCCAAAATGTCAAAACACCTTTCTTGTGCTATTTCTTCTGTCCATTTTTCTTTTATTCGAAGTCGGCTCCAGAAGACGCCCCTCCACCCCAACCCAACCCTCCCGAAACTCAGTCCAAGACAACCCCAAACCGTGCCACGACAGACGGGACGGAAGACGAAAGGAAGTATTTCATCTTTGAGATTATTTCAAGACGACTTCCGTATCGCCTTGAGGGTGTTTGCTCAATGGTTTCCACATGGAGCAACATTGTCGTCGTTTCGATGCTTTTATGGTCTACGCTAAATCAAGAATAGTGCGACTCTTTCAGCTCTTCGGAAGTTTACTTTGGAATTTGAGCAACTTGATTCCAACAAATCGGTAGTCATTTTAGAATAATACATAATAATAATACATAATAATAAGACTTGTAATGCGCACATATTCACCCTGCTGGGTGTTTACTGTTAATTCTTATATTTCACACCATGCAAAGCTTCAAACATCATCATTTCAGAACTGAGAAGTCTCCCGAATTCGATAATGTACTCCGCGGTGGCAGAATATCAAGACAAGCTCTCAATCTACCTGGTAAGTAGACACACACACACATTGGGTGTTTAATTATACTCCTCCATGGAAATCATTAATACACGACATGAAACAGTCAACGGGCCACGCAAGAAACTTAAGATTGCGTAACAAGGTGCCATGCCTCCAGTCAGACACCTTGCTGTATCGAGTTACCAAAAAGGCTTTAAGTTATGATAAGCTGTTAACAGCTGGTTTATATTTCATCATCTGTTATTCCATGGTTACTCAGTTGCGTAACTTCGAGAGGGGGATTTATGTACGTGCCCCCCCCCCCACCTCAACACCCCACCCCTATAGAGGATTCAAAAGAAACTTGTAAAGATGGAAACATCTTACACCTTGGAATCAGGAAGATTTTGTACAATAATAAGGAAGATATTCAGGAATACCATGGAGGAAGAAATAATACATGTAGTCATTTAATCATATTATTGGAAACAAAGTTTCCATAATCATGGAGTTTTTAAAAAAACTTATCAGCACATGGCCACAAACTTTGGATGGCAACTTTTTGCAGAATCAGGGACAGTTGTTATCTTACGTAGTGAAGGGATTGATGACCCTCCTGGTTTATTCCATCGAGGAAGAAAATCAGTTATTTTCCCAGTAACGTCAGTGCCCCACACCCTATTTGAAATCAAAATTGTTGATTATAAAAGATAACAGAGTGCAATGTTACAATTTTATGAGCCGCAAATCGATACCTTATCACGTGATGCAATGTTATTTCAAAAAGGCCTAACCATGTTTTGTTGACTTTAAGGGCAACAAATCGGAAATCAGATTTTTAGTTAGGAACATCCTAGCTGGATGATCACAAAACTTCCCCTGGTAGCTCCTCTAGCTACCTCACCTAGCTTTGCTGCTTCTTCTTTTTTCTTCCTCCATGTTCTTAGTAACTATTTTCTCAATGCTCATCGTTGAGAAGGCTAGATTGTCACTGTGGTGTGACGTCAAACATTCTTGATACAAAGTAAAACTGCCCAACTTTGAACAGTGAGGGCGCTAGCACAACTCAGCGGTCAAAAATCACCATCATAGTAAAAAAGACATTTGTTTACAACTTCGGTAAATTTTTGATCACAACTCTGTTTGTTTGTTTGTTTGTTTGTTTGTTTGTTTGTTTGTTTGTTTGTTTACAAGTATAAAAAGAAGGGTATCGCCCTCTACAGAATATGACCTAAAACAATAAAAACTTTGTTAAATCGTTTCAGACACTATTGTAATCCAATCCTCCAATGGAGAAATAAAATCAACAGAATACTTTGGGGTTTAAAGTTAAATATTTATTCTCACATATATATTTACACCCCTGAATATAGATCACTACATCTCAGACTATAGCAAGAAATACAAACCATACAGTAACAAAAACACGTCCACTAAATGTAATGAAAAACACAATCATTTCTATAAAGGTTATTTTCAAAGAAGAAAATTATCCCAGTCAAGCTTGATCCTAGTTAATGATTGCGTCATTTAACTGATATAGTAACTTTGATTTTAAAGGATTGCTGATGCACCTTTTAAACCATATTGCAGATTTTTTGTTTAAACTCACTCTATAATTCACAATTATAATCGTTGTTTTTCCATAATATTTGAGGACTTAAACCTGATTCATGCAAAAGCGAATTCGCATGGCTCAAGCAATCAGTATGGTATGGGGGGTTTTCCAATTCTTGAGATGTACGAAAACCAAGCCTTGAGCTTCACTCTTGACGGGCACAGCAATTTTCCTCTGTTAAGGGGCTCTTCTAGGAGAATTTAAATTAAGTATCTTGGACAGGTCGAAACCAGACAACTTGAAGGGTGCATCTTCTGAATTATTGGCATACAACAAGTTCTCTGCCTTCAAATCTATGTGGACTATTCCATTATCAAGTAGGTACTACATGGGATCTTTGCAAAGGGCACCAGAGCAAAAGCACAAGGCACCACGGCATTTGCTGTGGGTGCTGTGGAATATTTGAAGGCCTGGAAAACTCACTGCGCGATTGGCATGAAGTATGAACCTGGCTATAACAAACATGGAATCGACAAGAAATGTTCTCCTTACATGCTTTCTAATGCAGGGTCAAAGGTCACTCATTTGTTGATGTCTGAATGCTCCGAGGTAATCAATGAAAGTTTACTGGGTTAAAGTTCACCTCTTCTCGACACACTGGACAGATGCGGTTTTCCTACGGGAAAAAAAAGAAATTGCAAAATAGTTAATGGCCTGACGTTTCAACTCTAGCAGAATCTTATGAACCGGGCTGAATGCTGTATAGTCTTGATTCAACTCACTTTCAGCCATTTATCAATACAGACCGCATGAATGCAGTGTAGTCTTGATTCAACTCACTTTCAGCCATTTATCAATACAGACCGCATGAATGCAGTCTAGTCTTGATTCAACTCACTTTCAGCCATTTATCAATACAGATCGCATGAATGCAGTCTAGTCTTGATTCAACTCACTTTCAGCCATTTATCAATACAGACAGCATGAATGCAGTCTAGTCTTGATTCAACTCACTTTCAGCCATTTATCAATACAGACAGCATGAATGCTGTTTAGTCTTGATTCAACTCACTTTCAGCCATTTATCAATACAGATCGCATGAATGCTGTATAGTCTTGATTCAACTCACTTTCAGCCATTTACCAATACAGACCTGTATAGTCTTGATTCAACTCACTTTCAGCCATTTATCAATACAGACCGCATGAATGCAGTCTAGTCTTGATTCAACTCACTTTCAGCCATTTATCAATACAGACAGCATGATAGAAATGGAAGCATGGTAACCGCCTCATGTTCTCTCCTGTCTCATAGTCTCCCATACAAATAGAGCATTCCTTCTCCTCAGATGACTGGCCAGGAGTGTAGAGAAACGTTGGTAGGTAGTTAATGGAAGATTCAGGAAGACCTTTGCTGATGGCTGGGCCGACAGAATCAGCAAGATTCCATAAAGTCTAAAAAATAATAATAATATTAATATGAATAAAAAGTTCTTGATTTGACCTCTTCCACCCACGTCACACGTTACTAAAGTCTCCCTCGCTCACCAATTTCAGAGTCAAACTTAATGTGATAATTGCGGTAAGCGCATAAACCCTATGTCCCCTTAAAGTACCCACTAAAACACACTGAGACTATGACTCCAAAAATGGCGCAACAAACATTATTGTGAAGATGACGTTAGGTGAATCGGGTCAATAAGGCATTAAAGTATAAAATCCTGTAACTATTTATAGAAGTAACTGTCGGAGTCTTAAGTTAGTTTGAAACACACAATGGCTTCAGAATGTTAGTTTAAGTTCCTATGATAAATCTACAACCTTACAAAGTTATTGATAAAAGACGGTATTTAAAATTAAGCATTAAAATTACAAAAAGAGGTTCCACTGGAAACCAAATTGACCTGTGGTCTAACATCTATTAACATCTATTAAATGTTAGCAGAATGAATTGAAGCTACCGAGTAATCTCGGTAGTCAAGTGGTAAGACATCTACTCTAGAATGTCAAAGGTCGTGGGTTCAAATCCCACCATGCATGTGGGATTTTTCATAGAACTAGGGAAAGTACCGGGTAGGCCTATACAAAGATAACACACATCAGTGAGTAAAATAAAGAAATGTCAGGGTCAAAAAGCAACGAGGAAATCAATCAATAAAAACATCATCAAATAAATACAGTACATGTATTATTGCCAAAATTGAAATAAAGTTAAATAACAAAAAGTAAAATGCAGTTGAATATTATTTCAATCATAAAAAACTCACATGATTGAAATGTTAAAAATCACAATGAATGGTATGCAATCACAAAGATTAAACAATTACACATCAAAGAAAAAATACATTGACACATTAATTGGCAACAAGGCAATCATAAGTTACAAATGGAGAAAAAAAACACATCAATGGCAAAATATACAATGGAGAAAATATAACAACAATATCATATCAATTTGATTGTCAATGTCAAAAACACAACTTTGTAATTGTTTCAAGTGGTAGTGGGTTATATTTACAGAAGAAAATACAACACATCAAATTTCACAGAAAAAGTAGCTAAGCATAACAAAATTATGCTTATCAGAATACGGTTACCACCCAAAATATAATGTCACATAATGGAGGTTCCATCTGTGACTGGTATTCTTCTTAAGCCCGGTTCATACAAATGTACTTCCTGTGAATGCGGATGTTGGCGTCACAAATTTGCACTGAATAATTCGCAGCAGTTGAGATGTGCTCAACTCTTGAGTTGTGACGTCAAAATCACATCAAATTTGCATCGCATTGGCAAACACAGGAAGTATGAACTGGGCTTTACTTGTGTTACGAAGAAATTTGTGAAGCAATATTTCCTGCTTAAGCAACTCTATGAAATTAGGCCCTGGTCCCAGAGATGAAGGGCAACTCCTTCCCTACCTCATAATCAGCGCCATTAGCCATCGGTGATTGCATATTGTGAGGATTCCGCCGGCCTCTTCCCCTTCCTCGACGCTGACCTCGGTTTCTTTGTCTTGGAGGAGGCTACAAAAGAAGATAAATTTCAAGAAATAAACCATATAAGAAACTGACTGGATATGATTTTTTTAACAGTTTTGGGTTTGAATAAAAAAAAAATTACTCAAGCATTTACCAAGTGATTATATACTGTCCTATATGCCCCTCTCTGTAGAGACCTTTAGCCAAGTGAATATGCTGTCCTATATGAACTCTTACCAAGTGAATATGCTGTCCTATATGAACTCTTACCAAGTGAATATGCTGTCCTATATGAACTCTTACCAAGTGAATATGCTGTCCTATATGCCCCTCCATGTTATCCACAAGAAATCGATCCATCTCCAGCATCATGGCAGCATTGACGGGATTATTGTCGACCAAGTCATCTCTCCATCTCATCTCCCACTGGTTGGTACCTCGTTGATTGGGGAAGGCAGTGTTATGGGCACCGGGGAAGAGAGGTAACACAGGCATGGAGGGTACACGGCCCGGACCATCGATGTCATGGATCAAGATCGGCTGGAAAATAAAAAGAAATAACATTTGTAAGCAGAAGTGTGAACAGTGAACCATTGAAGAAGCTCATACCTGCTAAGCATATGACAAAAGCTGGATAAAACTTGCTTACCTGATCGTTTGAAGACGCCTCTGCCAGTCTGTTCGCCTCTGCATCAAATTCCTCCTAAAAATACAAGAGAAAGAGAGATTAGATTTTAAAATTTCAAAAAGTTTTGCAAGAAACTGTTTAAAGCATACAAATTTCAAAATGGTTTGCAAGAAACCGTTAAAAAAAAAAAAATAGCACAGGCGTACTTTTCTGTTGTGTTTTTCTATTTATTTTTTTAAGGGTTGGGGTTAGAAGGGCAGGATTTAAATCAAATCAAAATAATCTTTTGCTGCAAAAGCCATCTATTTTTTATGCAGTTATTCATTTGGAGACATTGTCATCGCTACCCAATAAAACTTGATCAACCAGTTCAATACTTGGGACCTAATTCAGAAACACCATTTATAGGGTATTTTTGTTAAACAAGCCATAATATTTGCATTTTCTGCCACCATGATTGGATTCAAACAGGCAGACAGAGCCTAAGCCAGCTTAAGCCAGAGCCATTGCTGAAGCCATGGTTTAAGTAGGGCCTACGTTGAGATGCCAGAGACTTACCTGGAGTTGTTTTGCCATAGCCTCATCATTCTCCATCTGTCTGACCAGCTCAATCACATCCGGCGACTCAGGACGCCCCGAAGACCTCTTCTCTCGACTTCTCCGCTTATGTTTAGATGACTTGTGTTCTTTTCTGTGTTTTGACCTATGACCCTCAGAATTCATTGCACCGACATCCGTTGTAGGTGGTCTTGCAATGTCTTTGTCCTTCCTTGATTCTTTTCTAGTCCTTTTTGACTTGTGTCTTGAGACTCTACTTCCATCATCTGGACCAACATCGGGAAGCTCATGGTGCCTTTCATCAATGGGGTTGGAACGTATCCCAGGACTGGTCTGATGGTCGCCCAGTTCCCCAACTTCCAGTTCAAAGTTCCTAGTCGCAATGTTCAAGGAGCTAGCTCTTGGTGTAGAAAGAGTGATATCTTGGATGTCAAGTCTTGGATTGAATCCAATCGGATAAGAAGAACTGCTAACAACAGTAACAGTGTCATTCCTTCCTTGGGACGGCCTTCTTCTGAATTCTTCGCCATCTGATTTAGAACCTCTTGCTGAATTTCCCAACGCTGAGTTTGATACTTGTCCAGCAAGCACCAAACTGGGATTGGAGTCAGTCCATCTTTGTTTATGCGTTCTTGAAGTGTGTCCAGAAATGTTAGGGTGGTCTGTGTCGGTCAGGTTCACAATCATGTGGTTGTCATCAGGAGACATGGATAGATTTCTGGGGGTATTGTTTTGCTTCCTTTCATGATTCCTAAGACGGTGTTGAGGTGAGGAGTCATCGCTTCCTCGCGTGGTACATGTAGTTTCCCTTGAAAAGCGTTGCATGAATCCTGGAGACTGAGAAGGACTTCCAAAACCTGTAAAATTCTGGGGAACTTGGTTGTTGCTTGATGTGATGTCACTCTTTTTAGGGGTGATCTCCTTTTGAGAATATCGAAAGAACACTGGAGAACGAGAAGGGCTAGAACTACTTCCACTTGCCAAAATGGGGATAGAAATTGTAGGACTCTCTGGTTCAGAACCGTCATCTCTTTCTGTGCTTTGAATTGTGTTTATATGCACCACATCGTCATCCCACGCAACGTTGGATCTGATTTTGATCGATGGGACATGATCCTCTCTGTTCAGTGGAGCTTTCTGTTTGAAGCTCATCAAAGAGGTCTTGGAGTTTCTTTGGCAAGGCGAGAAGTTGGACTGGAACTCGGGACTGGCTTGTCCTGACATAGCTCCTCTGTCTGCACTCTGCGTTATGTCGATTAGTATGACTCCTTCGTCCCTACCAGGAGGGTGAGCCACTCTCTTCGGGCTGATATTATCACTTGGACCTTGGCTACATGATGCTCTCAAACTCATGGACATGTGTCTGCTGTCGGGGTTATATGGACGCTGAGTGGTGTTCTTAGCTTGATGAGTTTCTTCGCCAACACCCTGGCCAGAGTCAATCAAGATGACTTGATCATCTTGTCTGTCTTGGATGCTATCATCATCTTCCTCTGTTTCATCCCCATCAGTACTTGATGTCGATCCAAACAACTTCAAGTCCATTTGTTTTTGGTCTGAGTGGTTATTGTTTCGATGAACCTTATCAGAAGTGTCGTGTGTTTGTTTCGCACTTCCAGCAGCGCCTTGTTCAAACTTGGGTTGTCTTCTTTCCAATGCATTTGATGAGGAATTTAGAATACTAGACATCGACCAGGAAACTGGCAATATTCTGGCTTTCTTGGTTCTTGGAGGATTGTCAACTTTCAAGGACCGTTTATTCTGCCCGAATTGTTGTCGAATGTTACTGTCTTTTGGTACTGTTGACATTCTCTGCAATACTTTAATGAGTCCATTATGTTTTGGTGACGTTACTTTTTCTTCTTCACTTGCAAGGTTATTATTCACCAAAGCGACCACGTCAGGCAGTTGGGAGATGCTTCTCAGAGCATCATTTTGCTGGCTTCCCAACTTATTTTGAAGTCTCCTTGCAAGTGGCTGTCTGTTATCAGAGGATGATCTATTTGGAAAGGTTGACGAGAGAATTGAATCAGAATCTGAGCTACTGCCACTCGAGTCATTCTCAGCTTTATCAAGACCTTCTAATCTTCCAAACTTCTGGGTGAGTTGCGGCCGACTGCTTGGATAACTTGTTGCCTGACGGCCAATATAAGATCTTGAATCTGAATTACTGAATACTTCCGAGGTGGGCCTTGACCACACATCGGGATGTTTATTGCGTGAACTATTATTGCTGATAACGGACTTAACTTTGTGGCTCCTTTCGCTTTCATTAATACTGTGAGGTATTGCTGGATCATTTTGTTCCCTGAAAAATGTGTCCCTTCTGATGCCAGAGTTTATCGTTCTTTCTCCAATGAACGGATTCTGCCCATGTATTGATGCACTTATGTGGGGTTTTTCTACAGCAATTACACCCCCTGCCTGTGAAGAATCTACATTCTTTGTAAGATTTTTTCTTCCACTGTTCTTAGAGCGGTCTCTTTCACTATTCCTTGCGGTTTGATCTACCTTAAACACAAAACTCTTCAAAGAAGTTTGTTCTTTATCCTTGGGTTGTTTGACACGACTCAATCTTATTGGAGGTACATGTAGCTTGCTCGGCTCCCTGGTTGTTTGAAACAGCATCGACTCTCCAGTCTCTTGAGGTAGTCTCAACTCCTTTGTTGAGTCTTCGCTGGATCTTTTTCTCGGCCTCTTCAGTTGATGGAGGATACTCTCCCCAATATCAAAAGGACTTTCCCTTCCTGATCGAGGTAGCGGATGTTCAACAACAGGGTGTAGTTTCCGTTCTGGGCTGTAGAAAGTAAACGCAAACAAATCCAAGCATTTTTACTTTGTGCTTCACTTGTACTGCAGTCAACTCTCGTTATAAAAAGGTCGCTGGAACTGGCCAAATTACCTCTTTATAACAGAATGTTGTTTAAGAGCATACTTATGTTTTACTATTTTTATTTTTTTTAAGACAAAATTTATGTGTTTATAATGTATCATTAAACTTACTAATCTTAAGAACTTGTATGTATACATAAAGTGGTTGGCAACTCTAAACTGAACAATTGGGGGCCAGTTTGAATTATAATGCTTGACTGCCACCTTTGAAAGAAATAAAGAATAAAAAAAATAAAAAGGACCTCATCCCCCTCTTTTTGCAAGAACCTGGATGATCAACTGGTATTTTTGTTTACTTGGCCTTAAACAATCGATCAATCCCTAGATGTCAGCTGCACAAACCTTGGTGTATCGGGCACTAAGATGCAACCATCGTTAGACCTGGCCGTTTCATCCTCATCACTGCTACTCCAAAGGTCAAGAAGAACCGCTGCATGTTTGAACTTTGACCTTTTAGAAGCCTCACTCTTCTGAAGATGCTCCATGGGAATCTTTGTCTTTACTAGGGAGGACAAATAGAGAGACATTTACTTTCTTGTAAGCATACAAATTATGAAAGAAATGTAAGAAAAAGGGGGCGGGGGGAGGGAACAAAGTCTATGAAGCAAGATCTAACTGATGACTGAGGCTTGTTGACATAGGTCTATATTTGTGGTTCTCAAGTTTCTTGAGTTTCTGTATGTCAGACATTAGCAAAAACCACGTCCAAAGGAAGTTGTGGTAAAAAAAAAGTAGTTCATGCATGTGTTTTACTGTAACCACCGG
Organism: Asterias rubens; assembly: GCF_902459465.1. Lineage (NCBI taxonomy): Eukaryota > Metazoa > Echinodermata > Asteroidea > Forcipulatida > Asteriidae > Asterias > Asterias rubens. Next base: position 632,111 of record NC_047083.1, read on the forward strand.
CACGCGGTGGCATGCAGTCACTGCCTGTCAACAGAAATTAAAATATATTGGAGAGGACATGGTGGAATGGAGGACCACAATGAAGGGATGGGGGGGGGTAGCTCCAACCCATCATGGGATTCATGATCCTGATCATGATGGAGATGGACGACGGGAAGGACACATGTTATTTGTTTTGCCAGGATTTGGTTTAAAAAAAAAAAGTTTGCTGAGTTTGCTGAAAATTTAAAGCTTGGTTCAAAAATCAATGGATGGCAAGTTAGTTAGTCGGTGTGTCCAAATTGTTTAATTCACTTTCTATATTATTCAATATATATTATATTATTTACATGTATAACACGCAATAGTTTTTTTAAATAAATGACAGATCATGCAGATAATAAGTATTTAAAAAATAAAAAACAGGGTAGGGTGTCCGACTCCAAATTTAAAACAGCAGGGGAAGAGGGTGTCCAAGCAAAATTAAAACGACACACACAGGGTAGGGGACAGCACACACACACAACACAGCCCACAGAGACAGCACAGACACCCTCCATTTGCCCTCTGCTCTGCTGACTAAACAACACGTAGTAAATAAGGTCTATGTTGTATGGGAAAGGACAGGATTTTTCCCGACCCAAACCATAATGGAGGTCCATGCCCTAACTAACTACGTTACTATTTTACTAACTTGCAATCAATTAAAAATAAAGCTGCCCCTCCGCGCGCCATCACGCTGCGCACGCCTGACCGACTACCCCCTAGCTATTCCCCATTTTTCTTCCTTCCTCCCGGACTGACTGACTGGGTCTCTACTCTCTTCTTGTGTAATTACTTAAATACTATCATTTAACATTACCCTAAAGTTGAAAACATTCCGAAAAGAAAATACGGCTGAATTTATAAATACAAACCTGTTTTTCCATTTGCGCGTAAAATCTCCACCGCTCTGCCAGATTTTTTTCAAAATCTCATTAAATTATTGACCTTTTAGGCTTAGGTCATGCTGGAGACTCTACCCACCAAACGAATAACTTGCTTTAATCGTTTAAAAATGTAAGTGTGGAATTAATTATTTTTTAATTACATAAAATAATATTTTGGCCGAGAGGTTTTTTGTTAATAATTATTATATTAAAAAATCAATTACTGCAAACAAAAGAATTTTTCAATTTTAGAATGAAGAAAGAAGGTGAAGTCCTCAAAACAAGATGGCCGCGCCTGACCGTCTGCCAAATTTTCAACGTTTTTAATAGAAAGGACTAGAACTCCATCGATAATGAGGCAAATATTTTAATAATTTATCTTTAAACTAACCTACAACCATTAGTAGTGTATCGTTTAAGTTGTGGACATTTTGATGATGTTTTAAAGGGTTTTAACGTCATTTATGTCGCTGAGTGACTTACTTTTTTACCGCTGGCGTCCTAAATTCTCTTTTTGACATTAAAAGCACTGACGTGATTGAGGGCGCTGTTTATGTAATTCAGTCAAACAAACAAAAGAGCGTGAACTGAATGTGGAGGGGGATTTCCCTAGAGTGGCCCTGATGTACAAACTGTGTACGACGGAGCATGCATGGAGGAAGGAAATTAGACGTACTTTGTTGTGTGGATCATGAGAAGAACTGATGAAAAGTCCTATTATTACCGTCTGTGGTTTTGTTCTAACTCAATGCCTCAAAGTAAGGAAGGCTAGAATTAATAATTTATATTTTGATATTTTTAAAGAAAGTTCAAATTAATTCAGATTCATAATATTAATAATGACATGTATGAACAAATTTACATTACATTAGTGATGGGGTAATGGTTGGTTAAACGGCTATCATGACTATATAAATTGCATCAATTTCAAGAAATTGTGATTCGGTCACTAGACAAAACTTATTCTAGTCATTGTTAAAATAAATCAGCGGTTAGCTTGGTAAGATTTGAACCCACAACCTTCCCTTGTAATTGCAAGTCCAACGGGTATTCAGTCCAACACTCAGTCGAACCACTAGACCCAGGTTCACTACACAGGCCTACTGCTCGGCAGTCCGAACAAGACAACTGGGGTTTTTTCATGTTAACAAATTGATCAAGATGTTTTCTTTTCCTTTCTCCTATTTCATAGATGGGCCATAATCAAAGCAATGTTTGCGGCAAGCAAAACAGTCTGAGTGAATGGAGGGATTTCTTCTTCTCACAAGGTCATCTACTTAAGCAGATAGCTACACTCAAATATGCGGACTTTGTAAAGGCTATCGAGGGACTCAATACCATGTAAGACATGGCCAAGTGATGGCTGTTAGTGATATTCCTCCATGATGATAGCAGAATGTTGAGGTGCCTCCCCTGCCCTTTCGCCCGTCCTTCACAAAAATCCTTTGTTTCTGTGTGGTACTCACTACGCCTAGCCAAGTAGTTATCGTCCATACGTCTTCAACAGCAGTGCAAATATTGAAAGATAAATCAACCAACATCAACATTGCTCAGAAAAACAGGCTAAAACCACCACATTCTTCTTGTCCATCGAAAATAGTCCTTTTAATTTTTATTTGCAGATCCAACACATTGAGTAGTTCAAGAGGCAGGTACTTAGTCTTTAGTATCATTCCTGGAACAGACTGCACATCCATGCTCTGGAGGTCAAAGGTCAGGGTAAAGTGTTGTAAGGTAAGAAATGCTTATGTACATGTGTATCAAAGTAAACAGTGTGCCATGTGTCTTTGATACTCTTCTTATATCTAAGTTGTCCATGCACTTTGTTTCATGGAGAACTAAAAAAAAGTCCAAGATGTTTGTAGAATGAAATTCCTTAAATCACTTCAGTAATAAAACACTCCAACTAAACCAAGTATTCATTCCTTAATTTAAAGATGACATCCGCCTTGTCTCCTGAATGTGAGTCTACTCGAACGATGACCCTTAAACAGTTCGTCCAAGTCTACGCCAGCATCATGCAACAGTGCGAAAGCATCGAAGACCGACAAAGATCAACAGACGTAACTAGTGCTTCAGGAGAATCCACGATGAATAACAATTCAGACATAGAAGAGGCGGAAGATGTTGGAGCTACGGAGATTGATGATGAAAGTGAAGATCATCAAACCATAGACTCAAGCGAGACTCACTGGCTGGAAGTCTCTTCAATATTTGCAACGTATGTTTGAAAGTCTGGAAGAATTATTCTCAATAGTTACACAAGTTTTGAATGGATGGTACAATGTTAAAGGCCTCAAAATAACCCCTGGCACCCACAGCACTTACCTTGGTGCCCTGTGGTGCCCTGTGGTGCCCTTGGCAACTTCCAATAAAAACTTAAGTTTGTTCTAAAGGAAGTGCCCCTTACCAGAGAAAAATTGCTGTGCCCCTTCAAGAATGCAGCTCCTCAAGGCCTGAAGATTGACTTGAGCTTATGCAAATTTAATCCCAGAAAAACTGTTCTCTTAGGAACCTTCTTTCTGCAAGGAAGGAGTGTTAGTTTCTATGGTTATTATTTTGCATATTAGCTTAAATTTATCATCTAATATCTTAAGGATTTTTATTCAAATTTTGTCATTTCCTCAGCATCACTTACTGTGTTCCTTTGTTTGTAGTTCCTTCAAAGTTTATACATCCTAATCTTAAGTTATTTTGAACTTTAGTTTCTTTTATCAACCGATAATTTTGAGTTTAATTTTTATTTTGACTCAGTGTGGAGCAGGTTTCCCTGGAGTCGACAGACGAGGGCGATTGCTGTATCTGCATGGAGAAGAAATCTGACATAGTCCTGAATTGTGCTCATACTTACTGCCAGGCCTGCATAGACGATTGGTAAGGCAAAGTGAGGTGTATAGGACCTCATACTCATTTAGTACCTCATTCTCATTTAGTACCTCATTCTCATTTAGTACCTCATTCTCATTTAGTACCTCATTCTCATTTAGTACCTCATTCTCATTTAGTACCTCATTCTCACATAGTACCTCATTCTCATTTAGTACCTCATTCTCACATAGTACCTCATTCTCATTTAGTACCTCATTCTCATTTAGTACCTCATTCTCATTTAGTACCTCATTCTCATTTAGTACCTCATTCTCACATAGTACCTCATTCTCATTTAGTACCTCATTCTCATTTAGTACCTCATCCCACATAGTACCTCATTCTCATGCATATAGGTTCTCGTTGGCACAGAGTACATCATTCTTGAATAGAACCTCATTCTTATATAGTACTTCATTTGGTTAGAGTACCTAACTCTTGTGTAGAACCTACCATACTTCATGGATTGCCTCCATGCCCCTTGGTCATTGCCTTAGTGCTCTTAAAATACACCGGTAGAAGTGTACAATTTCCTCTTAGCGTGCCCTTTACCAAAGAGAAAATGTCTTAGTGCCCTTGCCCTTACAAAAAAACGAAGCATACATGCCTGAAACCTCATTCTCATATACCTCATTAGCATAGAGTATCTCATTCTCTAGTACTTCATTTGTATAGTACCTCTTTCTTTATTTTACTCTTGAGTAAAATTCCATCCCAACCAAATCATCCACTCTCTAAAGTTGTTATAACCTTTTGTTGCGTACTCTCGGACTGCTTGAATATAGATAGTTTCCATGAGCTGATAAACGGAATTGAAAACAGGAAAGAATTTAGAAGTTTGTTCTGATTCTTGAGTATTTCTGTAACAAATTAATTGTTTCTATGTACAGGAGAAAACAACACAACACATGTCCACTGTGTATGGGAGACATAGGCTCAAGTAAAGACGTTTGGACCCTCCCGGATAAACCCAACACTGAAGAAATGACAACTTATCTCATGGGTATCGCTGATGGTCACGCTCAGACACAACCTCCCCGGCCAACAACGAGGAGGTCAGATGTGGAAGAATGGGAGACGGTTCCAGTCGAGTGAAATATATTAATTTAATGAAATAAACAACTCATTAATTGTACATTAGAATAGAAGATACTACAGCCGTGATATTCTTCGTACTTAAGTCTGTTTTCAGATTTTGTTGCCCTCGGTAAAATCACAAAATTTTGTATTTATGAGGCTGATTGTTCAAGAGTCTACTGCAACCTGTATATGTGGGTCAGCCCGTGTACTCAGGTAAACAAATCTTACTTTTTTTAGGTCATAAATTGCAACTTCATAATTTACTAATGATTAAAAGGTAGTTTATTGCCAAAAATTCGTATAAATTTGAAAAAAAGTACTCAAAATCGACAAGTAAATGTTTTACCAAGAAAATGAATGTTACTTTTGCAAAGACCACACTTGATCAATAAATTCCATTTACCAGGAGCTCCAAAATAAAAGACTTGTGACCCATTATTGTTCTGAGCAGACAGAATTGTTGTTGTCAATTTCTAGTTATGTTTACGATAACATAAAAATTACAACTATCTGAGTGTATCTACTTAATCAGTAATTTCAGAAAATTGTGTTAATTTTAAATTTTTTAAGTTTGAGGGTGTAGTTAAATTGCAATACATGTTGGTGTATATGAATCACGATTTTTCATCATTAAAACAATTGCCATTATAATTCTAAAATAGCTAGCAGGATAAACAAATATAGTGCTTTTGGTGTATCCCTTTTATTCACGACTTAGCCTACCCATGAATTATGTCCACAAGTATAGCTTTTCTTTTGTGGTCACTGCAATCACACAAAAAAAATTATTTTTCTACATGTTTGCGTTTTTTAGAGTGTGTCTATTACTTTTTAATTACACAAGTATAATTCACAAGTAAGGTCACAATAATAATGTGTAATTTGTGTTTCCTGAAATATTTGTATTATAATATTCACACAGAACCATATCTTTTCCTGTATTACAATTACTTCATTTTCCCATCTATTCACTCCAGAATTCTTCTGCGCAAGTTCAGAATAACACATTTTTGAAAAATGAACAAATCTTCCATAATTTCTTCATGGATTGTGCAGATGTTGAAATAAATGCAACTGGTCAAATCTCGCATGTATTGGAATGATAGGACACGTTCAATGACGCTTATGTGTTTCATCCACACTGGACGTTGGCAACTGAGGTTGCAAAAATGTTCAAAATACACATGGAACTTTCACATTATATCGTAGGGTATTTTCGAAACAACCGGATTTGGGGTTGGGGCTTCCTTCAGTGCGAATTCAATCAACAGGCGGACGCGCCGCAAGCCGAAGCCCAGAAAGCCGTGGTTTCGAAAACGGACGTAGAACCCTTGCATCACCGAGGTCAAACAATAGCAATGCGCACTCTCGTAATTAAACGCAACACGCGCAACTCTCAGCCAATGATATCTTCCTGTGACGCCAATGAGTGCTCATTGTAATAAGACTGTGTTGCAAACAGTCTTTGGATTTCTCCGTCTTTTATAATTTATCAACTGTAACAACTCAATAAAATCATTTTTCATCCAATATTTGTACATAACATAAATTGTCCAGGATATATTTATAGCAACAATAAAATACATTGTAATGTATGCCGTTTTAAACCAAGTACCAAAGTGTGACTACTGTTTTATTTTAGCCTCTAGCATTCGAGATACCTTTTTTAACTCCATGAGAGTACACAGAACCAGTAAGGAAATACACGAAGACTTAAAGGCCCCAATTAATGTTTAGTTCTGGCAAATAAAGTAGGTTTTAAAATAATATGTTGCAAAATCAGTTTCAGGGCTTACAAATTAACGTCAGACACATTGCAAATTATTTGGCAGAAATGAAAAGAATAATACAAAGCGGTGTTCAAAACTTTTCAAAAACAACTTTGTGATGGGAAATAATTACAGCAAACAGGCCTACTTATGACTTCGTACGTGAAGAAAATTATAATAGCATTACTCTCTATGAATCAATATAATGTACAATTATTTCAGTAAAACTGTCACTAAGTGTGATATTAGTCAAATCAAAACTTATATACAATAGTTATTAAATGTTTGTATGTTGTTAATGGCCAATACACTAGACTGTTTCATAACCACTGTTGTCAATACCACTGATCAGACAACAAGCCATGACCATCGCAAGAATCTGAAAGGTAAAACAAACAAAAAATAGATATGGGAAGTTTATAAAAGGGGTAGTACAAGTTATGACAAAAGAATAACAATATTTTCTTCCAAAACAAAAATCTAATATTGTTTTAAAAATTCTATTCAAAAGGTTTTCCCTGTACTAGGAGTCAAGTTTCAACGATAAAACCTGGTCTTTGACGATTACCAAAGGTGTCCAGGGCCTTTAATCACTGGCCAATGACCGAAACAGTTACAGGTTACGACCGCCGAAGACGCACCAAAGATTATCAAAACTCTTAAAACACAAATCGCAAGACTCTTACCTGCACAATAACCAGACCTAAGGCAGCACCTCCAATATAGAGAAAGTTGCTCTCAAAGAAATCAATGAGTTTGTCCACACACCCCTGCAAAATAAAGAGAGAAAAACAAGCAGGAAGTTAGGCATGACGTCAAATTGCTGTAAACTTTAAAGAACAGTGCCCAAAATAAGGTATAATAATAATAGTAATAATAAAATAACAAATAATATTCATGATTAACGAGTATTTCAGCGTATTATCGTGTGCCTTTGTTGTTGTTGTCGTTGTTTTGGTTTTTTTTATTGGGGTTTTATGTTTGTTTGGGTTTTTTTTTTGGGGGGGGGGGCATGCCGATGATTTCAATTGGCTTACCCCTAATGAATGAACAATGTATCGGCATAAAACGCTCAACGAAAACTCGTCAACAAAAGTCAAAATTTTCATCAAACATAGCCGGAGCCATCCCTCAGATTCCTACGTCATTAACTTACATCAGTATTGATTTTACTCGGGTCTGCGATAGTGCCATCAGCCTTAGCGTCGTTGCAACTCGAGTCCGTCTCGTCAATGCAGCAGGTCACTGGTACGGCTTGGTTACCAGGGAGCTTTGAAAACTCACTCCCGTAGTAATTAGTGAAGTTTTCAGCACCGCAGCAGTGGCTCTGGAAGAATAGAACAAAAAATCATTAACTTTGCACCAACTGCAGTTTGATCATATTTTTTATTTCATAGAAATCATAGTTCACAGTTAAAGATTAAAATAGTCTACTTTTGGTTAAAGGGTAAATAGTCTTTGTTTTTTTAACCACGCTCGCTCGTCATGTTCTTTTTAATTGTAGCTCCATTGTGTGTTATCAAAGATGGCGGTCAATGACGTCATATCTACCATTTTTAATGCAACCAACCTGTTCTCTTTTATTGGAAAAACCGAATAATGAAAAATAGTAGGTGGTTTGCATTGATCTCAATAAAATGTACATCAATGGTGGATTGTTTCCGACGTCATTGACCGCCACCTTGGATGACCAACAACGGAAGGGGTTTATTAATCAAAATGAACCTTACATCTCTCTGCAGTGCGTCAATAGAATCTGTGATAACTGTCTGATCCGCGAGACCGTATAACTGCTGGACCTGCTTCAAAAGCTCGTCGTCAAATGTCTCTTTAATCTGGAAAACAGATAAAAAATAAAATAAAAGGACACACAAAATATTCTACCTACCCAAAATATGGGTCAAGTCAAACCCAGTTTTTGTAGAGTGCATTTGAAAACTCGTGCACGGTACGCCAGTTTGTTCCAATACTCCTCAATAAAGAACAAGAAAATGTATGATAAAACAGCTGTAAGTTAATTACTTTGGTAAACTATAAAGAGGTATAGGTGACCTTTGCTTTGACCCGTACGTTACAGAAACTTACCTCATCCTTGAAGACGAGAGCAAGGATACCTCCGACAATCTCTACAAGAGTCAAGATGAGAAGGAAGGTGAAGTACTGGAGAATAAGAAAGACATAAAGTTATTCTTCCCAAAACCATCAAAATTACTTTCAGACAAAAAAACACTGACTCCTTACAGCGTAACTCCGTACACCGTACAGTTTTATCCATTTTGTTCTAAAGTTGTGAGTATGCTCCTGTAATAAAACAACTCCCGGTGTGGCGGTTTCAACTTTCCGCTGTGTTCAGTTTTCCGAATGACCAAATACGGTAGCATTACGTCATGCGACGCCTGCGCACAGCAAGCGAAAGTAGTCCATTTTTAGTGCCGTATTGAGTCATCTGTTACCCTCCAAAAGCTGCCATGGCGGCGTCCACGAGTCGAGTACAACTAGCGGCAAATGCGTGGATCGTATGAGTTGTTTTTTATGCAAGCAGAGTGTGACCTGCCTAAAGTTGTACCCATGAATACATGTAAAGATGGGGCAAGAGATTATGTGACTACACAGAAAAGCATCGTAATATAAACAATTTGGGGTTCACTGCTGAGAGAACTACAGTACTCTCCAGGGTATTCGCGGCGGTATTTGACAGGTCACCCGGAAAACTGAACACGCCGGAAAGCTAAAACCGTTCGAACAACGTGATGATATGTCCGACTACGTCACCCGGAAAACTGAACACAGCGGAAGACTGAAACCGCCACAACGGGCCTCCCGGGCTGAATTCCACGGGGATCAAATACAGTGTGAAAATGGCTTTAGATAGATTCGGAAAAAGTGAGACTGAAAGAGAGGAATTTACCCACCAGTTTGAGGAAGCATGAGTTTTCTGTGGAGGCACCGCAGCAACCGAGGAATCCCACCAGGAATATGAAGCAACCGATGCCGATGAGTGTGCCACAAACTACGGCCAAAGTATTGGTGTCTTCCCCGAACAGATTGGAATACTTCGCACTATTATTCAGGACATATCCACCAACTGCGATCAGAACAATGCTGGCAACCTGGGCAGAGAATCATGTGAGATGGTTAGTATCAAATAAAGCAGCTTAGCATTAAATGGAAAAAGCTTTAGCAGGAATCGAACACCTGCTGAAACAACATAACTCGTTTTTTTCTTCGTTTACACTTGGCCCTTTTTGTTTAGTAATAACTAAAACTCGAATCTCCCGAAACTAAGGTGAGAATAATGTGAGAACACGGCTGGATTTCGATTGTCAGGAAATCGTGAATAAAAAAAAGCAAAATTTAAATTCGGATTGTCACACTTTGGGGTAAAACTCCACAAATTTCTTGGTTATATTCTACTCAAGACAATGTGTCACTTACCCAGACCAATAAGTTGAAGACGAAGAGCGTAAATTTGGCGACTGTTGCGCCACACCCATGTACCATCTTGACTGCTGTTGAGGTTTTTATTACAACTTGACGAGGAAGAGGGCGATCGCTTAATTTGAGCTCTTCTCTACAAACTTCAGGATTTGGCAATGAGGTCTGCCCACAGCGACAGTTGGACTATAGCCTCATTAAAACCATGAGATACCGGTGTAACTTCAGCGTGATCTAACGGACTTTGGTCAATGGATTTACAAATCTGATAACATCATACATTTTGAGTTTCGTTCCGTTTTCGCACTAGACTTGATAGTAGTCTCTTCCCAAAGATCGATAGCGCTACAAAATGGAAACTTTACTTCTGTGTAGTAGACGGGCCAAACAATCAACATTTTGGAAGGAAATTTACAATAAGATTCGACTTATGAGTCAATTCTGAAATGATATAGAAGAGTTTGTTCTATTGCACGGCATTAGCGACTTTGTTAATTAAAAAATAAAACTTCCGGTCGACACTTGGCTAGTCTATTACAGAGCTTGTGACTAATTTACCCGTGTTGTAACCTAATGACGTCAGAGTTCCGGATAACGTTTCATTAATTACAGACAAACTACGAGGTTTGATGTTCTCTTTTCAATTTACACTTTGCATTCCAAGCGCGTAATGGGGCAAAGGTTCAAAGTCGTCACCTACTTTTCTTCCTATTTGAGATCAAAGAACCAAGTAGCATTTAACTAAAATTTAATTTGTGTGGTCATTAACTATGGGTTTGATTTTTTTTTACCGATATCCTAACCCGCTGTGCGACAAGCACTTGGTGCATGTTATACTGAAGTTGCCCTTCCGCTTGGGGAAATGTTTTTGTGTTGCTGACATTTACACAATGACAGATTGTGTAAAGAACATTTTATAAATCTATTTACAAAATTACATCACAATAAAATAGTCAAAACAATGGAAACGAAAGTAGCATACTACTCTTGTGTATTTTTCTATATAGTATGAAACGCGAAATTAAAAAAACAGACAGACCAGGTGAACATAAAAAAATAGCAGATAACCGAACTGAGAAGTCTCCCGAATTCCGAAAATCTACTCCTAGTAGAATATTAAGCAAGACGGTTTAACACAATCTACCTGGCAAGACTACACATGGTGTTTAATACCACAAGCCACCTCACCATGCAATGCCTTAAAATCCACAGGATTAATAGGCCTTTTGCCAAAATGTTCAAAGAAATATGTAGTGACAAGTTTACAGTCAACATTATAAAGGATTGTACAAAGTCCCAAATATCAATTATTTCTGCTTTGTGTTTTTTTGTTTTGCTGTCCTCTTATGACAACATTCCTGTTATAAAGAGGTCATTGTTGACCAGTCCCAGTGATTTTGTTATACGAATGTGTGACGGTACATTTATGTAGCAAAATCAAACACCATCCCGTGTGGTTTACAACTTTATAAATTGTGGTATACCCATCCTGCGCAAACGGGCATCAGTATTTTTAACCAACAAATCATTTGTTGTAGTAGTTGCCATCCAATTGGTATATAATAATTGATAAATTGACAGGATCTTTGGACTTCGATCCTTCGCTATCGAAGTTTCTGTGTTTTACTATTTGAACGAGGGCCCCAACAGAAACCTCAAAGTCAATGTCACTATTGAGTTTTAAAAGGTTATCAATTTTAAATCATAATAATCAAACAATGTCAAGCAAGGTTTTGGAGTCCACTTCTTGTGTCTGGTTTTAGAGTCAAGCTTTACATCAAACTTCTGTAATTATTAAAATTGTGTTGAGAACGGAGGGGACAGGTAAGTCCAATTAAAGTAATTGTTCCATTTACTAAACTAATAGTTTACTTGAGCTTGAGTTCTGTAGAGTGTGTGCATTTTAAGACATCTTTTTAGAGACTAAGAAACTTCTAAACTGAATTATCTTCCTTGTATTTACTGTTTGGAATAAAGTGTCACAGACTTTAGACCTTTTTACACTTGAGTTTTTGCATTTTGATTGCGTGCATTTCAAAAACATCTTTCGAGAAATAAACTTCTGTTCAACTCCTAAACGAACATTGAATATAATACCTTTCTTTCACTGATTGGTTTAGAGTGTCGCAGATAGGCCATACCTGAGTCTGGGTTTTGTAGAAACATCTTTCTTGAAAGAATCTGCTAAACCAACTCCTAAACGGACATTGGATATTATTTATACCTTTCAATCAATTTTTGGTTTAGAGAATCGCAGGATATAGACCCAACTTGAATATGAGTTTTGTAGAATGCACGTAGGCCTATTTCAAAAACATATTTTCTGGAAATAAACTGCTAAACTAAACTAAACCCCACGGCCATTGATACCTTCCTTGCGCCTTGAGCACCTCATTTTGGTGGTTTATAGCGCCTTATAAATATTCTTTATTATTATTGTTATTGTTGTTATTTTATTTACTTATTAGTTTAGAGAGTCGCAGGATGGCGGACGAACCAAGCTGTATCGCTAAGAACTCTCGCGTCCTCTACTTCTTTGTCAATTTTGTGGTTTGGGTAAGTTTGTCGAGTTAGGTGAGGTTTATGGTGATATAGCAGCCCACATTGATTGACCATGTGGGGGATCCTGACAGAATCTCCGGCAGACAGACTTCCCTTGGACACCGGCTCAATATTGAACATCCGAAAAACTTGCCTCAGAGACTCATTTTCAGTTTAACTAAAACCATTTTCAGTTTGCTTCATGTTTTGTTTTTAGATGAGTATATATTGTTTGAAGCTTTGCATGGTGTGGATAGGCCTACAGAGGAAGAAACTATATCAATAAATAGTAAACCTGCGGGTACAACCATGTGTAAATCTCTTTTGAGGGAGTGTTGGCTCTGAGAAGAGCCCGTTTGGTCTCGACGTTTCAAACAGTATACTCTGCTGGTCTTCAGTAGATTGTGTACCCGCAACTTTACTATTTGTTTATAGTTTCTTCCTACGTTTTTATATGTTTGTGTTTTTCGTTTTTGTGTTATAGGTGGTCAGTTTGTTTCTTGTGTTAGATATTTTGGTTTGTTCCTTGTCTAGATGCTGAATAGGCTTTGGCAAGTAGCTGGAATGACGTAGACTCATTTACAATCTAACTAAAACTAATGTTCAGTTTTATTCTTGTTTTATATAATTGGTTTGTTTCTTGCTTTAGATATTCGGTTTGATCCTGATTGCGGTTGGTGGTTTTATCCTACAAAACCTGTCAGCATTTGCCTTCGTCTACGTTCAGAATGAGAGCGAACTTCTGATTGGTTGCTGGGTTCTGATTGGTTTAGGATGTCTCGTCTTCTTGGCTGGCTTCAATGGAGTCTGGGCTTGCATGAAAGAAAGCCACATCGGAATGAAAATAGTAGGTGTTAATGTAGTGAAGAGGACTTGCACAAGTCTATTGTGATTGTTAGGTGACGTCACATAGTCTGTACACCGGACGCCGCCATGTTTGGCTCAAGTTTTACAAGACAGTAACACGTGTTACCGTTAATAGTTCAGCTCACAACAATACGTACGGACCAATCTATAATTATAACAATTACAAGGAATAGTCTGTTTCAGTAGGTCTTTAACAAAATTCATCTCAAAGTGAAATTATTTGCCAGCCAATATTGCGAGACAAAAATGAGGTTTAGCTCTAACTCCCTAGTTTTCTTACTGACCAAGCTGTCCCTAATTCCCCCTGATTATATAGTTTGAATTATTTTATGAGATTTCACCTAACATCACTGGGCCGGACGGCCACTTAACTGATTTTGGGCTATCGACCCAAGTCAACTGTCACCAGGGGCACTCTCCACCTACTCCTGGGGCTGAAACAGGGTAACCTCCTTTACAGTCTGTAAGGATATAGAATAAGTCTGGCTGATAGACAATGACGAAGCAATTATGATTAAGTGTATTGCTTAAGGGCATAAGTGTCATGACCGGGATTCGAACCCACAGTTTGCTACGACAGGCCAAACTATAGAGGGCAGTCTTCCCACACTCTTCACCCATTGTTGTGACGTAGATTGTGGTAAAGCCTCCTCTTAACAGGCGTTCATTAAACCTGGCATAATTTCTTTCACCACTCAGTATTTTGCTGTAATGATCTGCATAGTGATTGCTGAACTGGCGACGGGTATTCTCGCATTTGTCGGCAGGGAACAGGTAGGTACAATTCTGGATAACTTTTGATTAGAGTAGGGATTTTGGTTAAATGAGTGGAATCTAAGTTGCCATGACAACATACTGATAGTAAATTGTTTATAAACTAGCTACATTACAGGGATGTTGTTTATCGGGAGTTATGGGTGGCACTGGAACGGGACAGATTGAGGGGGTAGGGGATTGGAACCAAACAAAAAAGAGGAATTGCACAAACTCAACAATTATTGTGATTTGTTTTTTCAGGTTAAAGAGAACACTAGGAATACAATGAAGAATCAGATAAAAAACGAGTTTGGTAAAGGTGGCATTGTGGATGACGGATACAATGAAATACAACAGAAGGTAATTAATGACATTGACATTGACAATGAAGAATCAGATCAAAAACGAGTTCGGTAAAGGTGGCATTGTGGATGATGGATACAATGACATACAACAGAAGGTAATTAATGACATTGACATTGACAATGAAGAATCAGATAAAAAACGAGTTTGGTAAAGGTGGCATTGTGGATGACGGATACAATGACATACAACAGAAGGTATTTAATGACATTGACATTGACAATGAAGAATCAGATCAAAAACGAGTTTGGTAAAGGTGGCATTGTGGATGATGGATACAATGACATACAACAGAAGGTAATTAATGACATTGACATTGACAATGAAGAATCAGATAAAAAACGAGTTCGGTAAAGGTGGCATTGTGGATGACGGATACAATGACATACAACAGAAGGTAATTAATGACATTGACATTGACAATGAAGAATCAGATAAAAAACGAGTTTGGTAAAGGTGGCATTGTGGATGACGGATACAATGACATACAACAGAAGGTATTTAATGACATTGACATTGACAATGAAGAATCAGATCAAAAACGAGTTTGGTAAAGGTGGCATTGTGGATGATGGATACAATGACATACAACAGAAGGTAATTAATGACATTGACATTGACAATGAAGAATCAGATACAAAACGAGTTTGGTAAAGGTGGCATTGTGGATGATGGATACAACGACATCCAACAGAAGGTAATTAATGACATTGACATTGACAATGAAGAATCAGATAAAAAACGAGTTCGGTAAAGGTGGCATTGTGGATGATGGATACAATGACATCCAACAGAAGGTGAGGACAGATCTTTAAATTAACGACAATGACATTGACAATGAAGAATCAGATAAAAAACGAGTTTGGTAAAGGTGGCATTGTAGATGATGGATACAATGACATCCAACAGAAGGTGAGGACAGATCTTTAAATTAATGACAATGACATTGACAATGACAAATCATTTTAATACTGATATACTGACAATGACTTGGGATAAGTTCCGTATCCATAGACGTGAGGATGAATTGAACCCATCATAATACTAAATAGGCTTCATCCTAGCGTTTCGTGAAATCGGCTGCTGCATTTTAGTTTACGATCAAGTTACAACAGCTAAACTCCTTTTATTTGCCCTATCTGTATTCTAAACTCATTTTATCAGCAACGATGTTGTGGAGTCGATGGACCAAGTGACTGGAAGGATTCCTACTTTTCAAGTCTAGTTGAAAATTCAGGAGTTGCTGTTCCGCCATCTTGCTGCATTCCCAAGAATAAGACCGGATGTAACCTTGGGACCCCTGGACAACCAGACAAACCTCAGCTTGTTCATGATAAGGCAAGTAGTCATACACCAATATTCCGACAACCCTTTATTTCGACACCCCTATGTGCCGACAACCCATTGTTCCGACAACCCTGTGTTCCGACACCCCTTTATTTCGACACCCCTTTATTTCGACTCCCCTTTGTTCCGACAACCCTGTGTTTCGACACCACTATGTGCCGACAACCCTTTGTTCCGACAACCCTGTGTTTCGACACCCCTTTATTTCGACACCCCTATGTTCCGACAACCCATTGTTCCGACAACCTTTTGTTTCGACACCCCTTTATTTAGACAACCCTTTGTTCCGCCACCCCTATGTTTTAACACATTTTAAATGTCGACACATGTTCCGACACCTCTTTATTCCGACACCCCCTTTTCGACACCTTTATATTCAGACACCCATTTGATCCGACACCCCTTTTTTCCGACAAACCTTTGCTCCGACACCCCCATTTTCTGACACATCTTAAGTTTCGACACATGTTCCGACACACCTGCATTTCGACACCCCTTTGTTTCGACACCCCTATGTTCTAACACCCAGGTAGAGTTTCGACACCATTATAAATTCGTTCCGACACCCCTAAAAACAAAAACAACCACAAACAATAGCTACGACCTTTTTTGACGCCAAGTACAAATGACTAATAATGTTTTTATTATACAAGTTCAGCTCGCTAACTGTCCATTAAAGCATTTTGTTCAGCAATACGGATAATTTGGCTCAAAACAGACCGTTAAAATGTCCGCAAAACAATGACAAATTTATGTGGCAGTAATTCGCGCTCGTTACCAATAACTGTTTCAGCTAACGTTGGTCATTGGCTGATCACTTGCCAATGACCGAAACAGTTACTGGTTACCAAAACGCACCCATGATCTACACAGACGCAGTCCTTGACCAATCATCATCCACCTGAGAGGATACCGATATGGAAACACCCGAATGTCAATTTCTTCTCTTTTGCAGGGATGTTCTGAGGCAGTTGTTACATTTCAAATTGGAAATATCAATACCCTTGGCATGATTGCTCTAATCATGGTTGCTCTGGAGGTAAAGTGGAAAAGTCTACTACAATTATTATTGAATTCAAGTCAATTCAATGTATTTTGTTCATCATGAAAAAAAACGAAAACCCCTTAACATTTTTCATCCAATCTACAGCATTTAAAACAGTTAAAAACTACACCGAAGTACATCACAATTTAGACAATTGTAAAAGTAGGATTTGAAGCTTTGCTTGGTGGAAGTTTGATATGGAAAAGTTTGCGGTAACCTTGTAATGACTATTTTGAGTTGGGGGTGGTTCTGAAAAGAACCGTTGGTTTCAACTCGACGTTTCGATCAGTATGCTCTGGTCGTCTTCTGGAGGACAGTTATATACAAAATAAAAGAGAGAGAGAGAGTCACACAACAGGCAAGAACATTCAAAGTCGTCCAATCCTGAGCCTAATTTCATCAAGCTGTTTAAAGCAACAAAGGTAGCTAAGCACAACAACACTATGCTCACAAGAATGAGGGCACCAGCCACACCATGTCACGGGTACATTCTGTGACAGGTAGGCTGCTGCTTGTTTTTGCTTAACAGGATTTTAACGAATAGTTCTCTGTTTTATCAGATTAACCCTGCTGTCTATAATAACTGTTGGTGTCACTTTAATCTATTAAAAAAAAACATGATTTAAAAAGAAATTAAAGCAAAAACATGATAACAAAGTGTCATGTCTTGTATCCATCTCCCTTTCAGAGTGTTTCTCTACTGTTGGTCTGTTGCGTCATCAGCACCAGACCACAACTAGATTTAGAAAAACCTGACCAATCAGAGAGCTCCATCATCAGCGAGGATGAAAAGCTGTAAAAACTGTTCAGTCAACCTCGTACCCACACGGGTTTACAAGATCGTCCTGCCATTTCCTCGAGGACGCCTTGCTCAAAAACAGAGTACAGTGCTGCTTTAATAATAACGCCTATTAATCACCAGGTTAATTTTAGCGCCTCTTATTATTTTTCTAGTAACCGTTTTAGTGGTAGCGCCCTCTTGTGTCTCCATTAAGTATTGGTGTGTTTTTATCACTGAATTGTCATCCAAATCATGCAGTGTTACGATCCAAAAATCCAAAAAACATAATAAAAATTAAAAGGAACATGGAGTTGTGTGATCAAAATGAAACTAGAGAAAATGGGCCCCACAACCCTTGCTGAAAAAAACCATGTCGAAATATGCCATTGTTATCCATTAGAGACGTTTTGTAGTCACCTTGGTTGGGGAGCGAGGAATCTAGCAAAAAACAAACGAAAATCCCAGAGCTGGGACATTATTTTATGCATCAACAGAATCTATGTATGGATATTCTTATGGATATTTTATTTGTACATATAGATTCATGGTCCATTGAAAAAGTGAGTGGTTGTAGCGACAACAGACTTTTATCCTTTTGATCACCATCAGCACATGGAGACAATTTATTACTATGGGTGCACTTTTTGTATTGTCACTGCTAAGCTCGGGGTCCATTGTGTGCTGTATATTACCCTCGATACATAGATTTCCTTGTGAATTATGATTCATGGTTCGTTGAATATTGTGACGACAACAACTTGTTATCATTTTGAACTGAATGCATGATTTATTACCTCAGTCCTTCTCGCGTTACTACAAAGCGTGGGGCCAGTAACAATATTCTGCACGTACACCATGTAGTTTTAGTTGGAAGCAATTTGCTAACCGCCATTTCTATTACCCTTTGAAATAAAATCAGAAAAGTAATAAGTTTGCTTATAACATAAAATTAAATTGAAGATGATGCCTGAATTGATTTATGCAATCAGAGTTGGACTCTAGACTGACATCTTGGACTCCACATAAGCGGTTAAATATGATAGTGCAATTGCAATACTTACGCTGATGTTCTCATGATGTCAGCATCAACAGGAAGTTCCAACAACTTTGTCTTCTCCTGCTTTCGAAAACACCAACATGATTTACATACAACGTGCTGTACACAGACTACGTTTGCACAGCTTTCATGAAGATACAATTATGATCTTGTTAATTGATTGTTAATTACTAGTTAATTAAACACATTGAGACTCAATTTGTACAGATCTGTATGAGTTAACACAATCCTCTTCCCTGACATGTACAATTTCAAAGATTAAAAGCTAAACAGTCTTAATTGGTTAATTACTTTGAGCGCACTTTTCTCAAGACAAAGGTTTGGATGTAGGCGACTTTATGGTACTTTGTGATGAACTCGGAATCCCGTCTTTCAGAGATGTCACATCTTTTCCAATTCCGTATTTCCGAGTTGTTATATCTTGCATTGATTCCGTTTTTCGCGTAGAGTAAATCTAACGTTAATCAATCGTATATCTAAAACATCACCATCCTCACAACTCAACGATGACATTTTGAGCGATCCCTTACTTAGAGAATTCCAGGAATCTCTCCAATGTAGCATACACTATCACAGCGTCGATGTAAGAGATAAACACATCACATACCATCTGTGACGTCATGGAATGTCTGCAGATAGGATGACCGTTCAACTCGATCTCGAGTAATGTTCACAAAGGCGCATGTGTAAGACAAGTAATGTTCACCAAGTCACATGTGTAAGATTAGGTTGCCTGATTAAGGGACTAAAAACCACATAGTTCCGAAAGAAAAAGATCCGAAAGTTGGAATTCGTTTTTCAAATAAGAAACAATAGATAAATCTCATAATGGAACCTCATGCAACGACGTCATCACGCAGCCATCTTAGAAGAAAATGATGATAATACAATAGAAACTGAGTAGGTTTGTATACGCACGGCGCACTGGGTGTGGGTCAATGGGCAACCTTCTTTTACTAGTACGACAATATTGAAAGGCTTTCCCTTTCACTGTCCATCTCTTGAAAACTTGATCCGTAGATCACCATAAAGACCTTGATCATTAGTTTAAATCTTTGTTTAAGTTGCCTATTTAATTGCGACAACTTAAGAAGTCTGTACTGATTGGCTCACTTTGAAAGTTAAGCAATTGAATAAAAGTTCCCGCGACAAGGATAGTCGACTAATCAGAGATGAACGCAATGCTGCTGGCTGCTGACCATGCCCCCCCCCCCCCGAGCGAGGCCTCACCTCGACCCCATTCATCCCCATGCAACCCGAAGCACCACCATGGGAAGGAAGGAAATAGTCATTCCCGATGCCACAACCAAACACCACCCCCTCCATTTTCCACCCACCCCCCCCCCCTCCCTAGCCCTACCTCCCCGCCCCTCTCCCAACCCTTTTCGGAAACCTGCCGAACTTTACTTCATAAATAGTTCATGAGTCCAAACACAACACTAACCTTCAAAGTCCAGCATAATGGGGAACTGTGGTAAAGTTAAATTTAATATCCTTTTACAGGAGGCAGACAAATTTACATAATATAATTTCTTTTTTCTTGTTTCTTTACATTTTTACATTTTCCAATTTATAATGACCGTTTCATTGGTGTCTGCTTTTTAAATGATGATTTTTGTATCTTTAATTGTCACGTAGTTTGACCTTTTCGTCACAATTTGATGAATTAATAATAACATTACATCATACCCGATCGCGTGCACGACGCCTGCACCCTAAACCTTGATAATGATGACACGTCGCCCCCAAAGTGTAACCTTGTCCCTGACCATGAAGAGTTTATCTCGACCCCGTAACCTCATCCAAAATGAACTGAACTCTCACGTTACAAAAATAACAACCGGATTTGATATTTAACAGTCAATCCAACTGGATTTATGTGTACAACTTATTGCCTACTGACCTTGTTGATAGTATCAGTATACAAGACGCGTTCATCTGGTGGTCATTGTTTGCACACTATTCGTGGCCGAGTTCAGTTTCACGTATATAGGTACAGTGTCGCCGGTTGGTTTTAATAGACTTGATACTAGTCCTTCGTTAGTTCTTCCAATTACAAATCCATTCAATTAAAGCATGGAGGTAGAATAATGATTTTAAGTTTTTAGAAACAATTATCTTGTGTAAACTTTAATTGGACCAAGCAATTGTTAATGTAACAACTAGAACAATAATATCTGTTAACAATGAATACAAACAGACTTATAACGACTTTGAAGGCTACATAAATAGGGCAAATGTTAAAAAGAAGTCTGAAATTTCCGGAAAATATAACATTTCTGCAAGTGTGATTTTTTGGTGTGTTTTTTATGTTATGCACTGTTGTTTTATAGACTTCATCGTTGATTTGAATGAACAATGGTTTCCCAGTTTAAAAATGTATTTATGGGAATTCGTTTACAGCTATGACCTTTATCTTAATACTTTTATCTTTGTAGATTCCCCTTTATTGCAAAGCAACCTCGAATACTGCAATAAGCAAACAAAAAATGACCAGACGAGACAGCAGAAGGTATAGGTGCTTGGAGGATAAGACCGTTGTCAGATGCAATTGTGTCCGCCATGCAATGGCTCCGGACACTTTTGCATATGCAATCGTGTCGGGGCTATGCAAAAACCATCCGGTGGACACACATGACTGTACTGTACATGTATGTGCGCGCGAAAGCGAGCTTGCATGCACTGAACCTACGTATACAGCATGAATATTCACGTATTTTATGATTGCAGCGAATACCCAACGGCCGAACATTTTCCATGACATTCATTGTACAAAAAATGGCGAACGTGTTCCGTCGACCGAGGGCGTTTAATTTACTGCAAGGACGGTTTTGCACGGGGCGGACACAACTGCATATGCAAATGTGTCCGGGCGGACACAATCGCATTATGCAGCAGCGTCCGGGCGGACACGATTGCATATGCAAAACCGTCCGGCAGACATTATTTCATATTATTGCATAGAGGACATAATTGCATGGGACACCATATCCAAACTAGTTATTCTCCATCAAAACCAAACACCCCTACACTTGTGTAATTTTCCAAACGTCCGAGCATCAATCTTGGAAAATGTCCCTTCACCTCTCAGCATAATAAAGAAACATTTATTCTGAGGCCTATGTCGTCCAAACTACCTCCTTTGGGAGTCAACAATTTGGGCAACATTAAGTAAACTATTTTATTGGGCTTTTTAAATTAATTTTTTTATTTTAAATTTTCAGACATAATTCTTTGTTGGCAGGGGCCGTCCAGGGTAAGGCAAAAGTTTAAAAAAAAACTGTCATCAAAGCGAAGTGCCCTCTCAGACCCCTCCAACAAAAAACATACATGTATATAAAAAAATACAGAAAATAAAAGCGTGAATTTAAAGAAAATAGAGATAATTAAATATAAATATACAAAACACTACATATTTGAATATTTGAATATTTTGAGGGCCTTCCCTCTTTAGTGGGATGGGTGCACCCTGGCACAAGCCCAACGATGAAAGAATTTGAAACTAAAACCCGAATTCCGAAACACAGATGACAAAGGTTCGTTTGATTTGAATCATCGCAGTGTTTAGTCTATGCATTCCAATTTGTACCAATTGATATTGACAAAGCAAACACGATCGTTATTGACTCAGACGCGTCACGAGGTCAAAAACAAACACTCTGATTGGCTAGCAGACCAACGACGTATTTCATTTTAGTCTTAAGTTCAAGTTTAATAAAGAAATATGTTTACTGGGTGAGCCTTTGTGTTTGTTTCTTTTCCTTAATTGTACATCAATAATTACCTTTTTCGTTCAAATATTAACAGCGATCTCGTAGGATACTGTACTGTTTTGGATACGGTATCAACACTCGAACTTTAATACATTGGGGGATTATCATAAAGAGGGGCGAGTGAGGACACTGCCCACTGCGACGCCCTAATCGACTGAGAGAACTGCGAAATAAATATACTGCTGAAAGAAGAAATCAAGATTACTGGTTTCAGGGAAAACTGATTTGATTTCATCCACAAGAAAAGAGCTTCAGATCGTCTCTCGTTTGTGCTAGGTGAGTTCATTCAAATGATTTATTTAAAACAATATTTTTGGAGTTTTTAGATGATTTTCCCGTCATGGGAACTCAGCAAACTCTCACAAAAGAAATAAACACCAAGCTGGCCAACTCACACAAACAATGGATCATCATCTATGATTACGAGTTGCACAAATCAAGACTTCGTGTTTCAGTAAGTAGATGACAATGCTCATTCTAGTCATTGTGAAATCAGTGGTTAGCATGGGAGAGTCGGACCTACAACCTTGTGATTGCAAGTCCTGCAGTCTAACCACTTGACCACGGTGACATGGTGTGGATCTAGTTTCGCACATGTCGTTGCTTCACTTCAAAATGGTCGAGTTTTTGACATATCGCCGAAAATGCGGAGCGCGGGACTCGACTGAAAACAATCTCTTTACCACTCTCTGATTGGGCATAAAAACTGAAATATTTTTACATAACCACATTACTTCAAAGTAAAATGTTTCTCAAAATGCTTTATGCATGTCCTGTCCAACGCTGCTGTATGTTTGCCTTCTAACCAACGGTTTTTATTGTCATTTATTTTAAGAGTGACTACAAAACGTATACCTTTCCTTTAATCATTAATGTTTGTTCTAGCGCAATACTTGACTCTCATTTTTCGGTGGTTTTTTTTCAGCAAAATACTTGACAATTTCGGCCTTTGGACTTTTTGTTGATACACCATTAATATCTTTTAGGAAGGGTGCAGTTTAATAATGAGTAAGAGATGTTTTCCAAGTCCGCTCATGCGTTTTGATAAAAAAAAAAATTATCATCAAAAGAGGGACGCAATTGAAACAAGAATAGTTTCCCTGTGTTTCTTAGATCTTGACTTTGTATACAAAAAGCAAAAAAATGAAAAGACACGAAAACAAAATGTTTACGAAACGAAAATAACGAAATAACTTAACATTGTTTAAAGATACTTTGTCAGATTTTTTGCCCCAAACATTAAAAAATAGATTTTTTGAGTGAATGGTATTTCAAAGAGTATCATCGAAAAAAGGTAAAACTTTTAATTTTAATGGTCAGGAACCATGACAAAAATTTAAAACGTTTCTTATAAAACACATAAGAATTGGTCACGTGACATATTGTCGGGATCCCGACAAAAACTAATTTTTAGCGCTTTATTTCACTGCTACTAATAATTTGCAGACTTTTTCGAGCAATGGCTCAAATGAAAGCTTGTAACTTTCTCGACCCCCATCAAAATACCTATTGAATTTTAAATCAAAATTGTTGGGTCAAATCGGCCAAAACTTTGACATAGCATCTTTAAAGACTGGCTACATTGACGCAAGGATTTTATTTTCTTATTTTCCTCTTATTTTTCTTGTTATAATCTTAATATTTCTTTAGTGTTTTATATTTTATTTGAAATATTTTTGTTTGTTAATACATTTTTCTAAAGTACATTTTTTAAATTCAACGAACCCTTTAAAATTAATTTTGCTTCCATGGGACATTTTATATCCCTCATAAAACCATGATCTTTTATTGCTGGTATAATTCTGAGTGCTCATCAATTTACATAATAAATATGCTTATGTACATGTTTGGTCTATTTCACATGGGGAATTTTACAGGCAACAGTTCTAGGCTATTTCAGATGAGAAAGTTCTTTCACATTTTAGTTTTCCCATTAATTTCTTTGGGATGGTGAGTTACAGCTCGAGTAAAGTAAAAAGTCATACCGATGTGTTCGTGCATACAGTGCAGTTGGCTACCTCTAACTTGCCTGAAATTATTTTTAAAATGCCCTTGCTCACACTTTTCGAACCACATAAAGATCGCAGCGGCTTACAAAACTTACAAATCAATATAGACACAACAGTACGTTGACACAGATTCAAAACTACACTTGGAAAATTGCCTTGTCACAATAATTGTATGCAGCCTTGTGTAAATAAAAACAACCATTGTTTATTTTCTTTAATAATTTATTAATGATATATTGAATTAAGTGGTCGACCAACCACCCAAGAGACAAAACCATATTATCATCAATCAATCAAACATTCGTTCAATCAATCAATCAATCAATCAATCAATCAATCAATCAACTAGTCAATCAAAATGAATCCAACATTCACCAGTACTTTACACAATAACTTTACAAAAAAATCAATGAATACTTAAATTGTGTCTCGCCTAATTGTCACATCTAAAAAAAAATCACATTTTTGTTCCACACATTATGCAAAATATCATCCCAACATTAGTTTATAAAACCACCCGAATCGATTCATCGGGTGATCTAAAACGCAGAGACGACTAGGGGCATGTCTACGCCACACCCATACACACACACTGCATGGTCCAGACACGGGTCGGTTTGAGCAATACGCACATTTCACTCGGCTCCTGTTATACGTGGACTTGTTTTGTTATTCTACGGCAGTGTTGGGACGTTTGGAAGTATTTACATCGGGTATAAGGTAGGAATATGCACACGTAGATAGGATGGACAAAATAATTATGATGACATATCATTTTAAGGTTCTCATCTGGTCCAAACAGAGAGAAAAAAAAACGTGAAAATCTACATCTTTTAAAACATCACTAGGACGAATTTATGTTGATTTGTATATAACAAAAATAAGAGCAACGTTGAAGAGTGTAGTACACAGTTTTGCACACAGCTAGCTTCGGTAAATTTGTTTGGTTTTTAAAGATGGTTGGCCATAAGATTTTTTTTTATGGGTCATGAATTATTCATTTTGTAAATGTTATGACCGTGATCAGAGTAAACTGCTCCTACCGTGAATTACTCCAAGGCGATTCGAGTGGAATATTTGATTATCGTGTTTGGTGCGTAAGAAATAAAATTTGGGACAGTAAATTTTAAGCCGTGCGGACTTCAGTTAGTGACATTATGGGTTGGAGTGTAAGCGATAGTGAAAGAATGGTTGCCGGAGTGCAAGCGATGGTGAAAGAATGGTTGCCGGAGTGCAAGCGATGGTGAAAGTATGGTTGCTGCCGGAGTGCAAGCGATTGTGAAAGAAATTTTATACTTTATTGAAGTTATTTATTGATTCATGATTATGGTGATGAACTGTTTTCAGTCCCAGAATGTTGCCATTCAGCGAATAATTTAATGGTAATAGCAGTTTACGAATTATTATACAATAAAATTGGTATTCCCAGTTACGAATGGTTTGCAGATTTCTAGAATGTTTGTCAGCCTCTAGTGATAGATGACAAACGAAGAATGAAAAATACAAAACGTCTGAATATTTAGAAGAAGATGAGCAATTGGCACAATGAAATCGCACAGCAATTGGATGCAATTCGTGACTATGTGATTTTAAAAACATCTCTGTCTATTGGCTGACCTATACATCAGACACCATTCTATTATGAAAACCAATTTCAATGTCATATCCAGAATGATAATAAAATTCGTAAATGGCTTTCATACAGAATGGAGCATTGTATGACATCTGATGACGTTTTATTTACATACAGACTGCATATTGTATATACGCTGTAATTGGCTGCAATTAATGTTTAAAGGAAAAGTCCTCTGCAAAAAAAAGCATGAACATAACCTGTGACTGTCATCCCAATATTGAAGGGCTAACTTTTAATAAAAAATAATTAATAAAGTTTGAAGGCCAGGGCATCTTAAAATGTTGATATTGCTTTGTGGTGTTTTATTTATATATAACAAACAATAATAAGTAAAGCTTTTATGATGATCACTGACTTTTGAAGCATTTAACAATCTATGACCCTACCTTTAAGGCAAACGAAGGGCATGTTATACGGTGTGGGCGGGCTATACGCAAAAAGGGTTGCCGAATTGAATAATGGCTTAGGATGCTCGACCGATTTCACGCTTAAAGTTATTGTAAAGGAACAGAAATACACTATTATTTTTAGCTCGTCCTAAGCACCAGTGCAAACGTAACAGACAAATAATTTTGGACTAAAATAAGTACCGTCACTAGCAGAGTTCATCTTTATCAAAACATGGCACTTTACAAAAAACTGTCCATTATAGTTATTATTTTTAAATACAAACCAAAAACCCACAGAATTGAACAGGCTGTGAGAGAGCTTGTATTTACAGGCATTAGGCCTACTCCTTCTATAAGATTTCCATTCATCGAATACAAAAGCCTCAAGTTCTATTTTAAGACCGTCTTAGCTTTCTTTCTCAAGGAAGAATCGCATATTCATAGTTTATCATCTGTAAAAAAGGGCTTGGAATATGATTTTAGAACGAAGGACACGATGTTGATGTCTTTCTTGTTATGACGTTTGCATAAATATGCTCATCGGGGGGGGTGTTGGCGATGCAGTGAATCAAACTATAATTTCTTGATATGTTGGGAAATCTAAATGCTCGTAGCGCACAGGGATTTTCCTTGATGAAGCTATCAAATAAAAATGGCTAGAGGGAAAGAGAAAGTTTGTTTGTACGTTGAATGTCTAGTCATGGTTTTGAGAAATCGGAGTTAATTCAGAGGGAGCCGTTTCTCACAATGTTTTATAATATTATCATCAGCTCTCCGTTGCTCATTGCCAAGTAAGATTTTATGCTTACAATTAATTTGAGTAATCAACAAATATAAAAAACAATGGCCGCCATTTTGAAAATTTGAAATTTACTCGTTAAACTTCGTGTTGTTTTGGGGTTTTTTCAATAGTCAAATCTGCAATGAAACCTATAAGATAGCAATACATTTTTCTCACGACTTACTCCGACTGTGTGAATTTCATGCTTGTATCATTAAGGGTAATCCGCCAAAATGTGTTATATCTGCATGCCCCACCAATTTTTGGTAACTGTACATTTTTTAAAGGATTTCGGTACTTTTTGTAACCCAAAACACAATTTCCACAGATTTACATTAAACTTACACCATTTGAAGATAATGATAAGAAAGCTTCCCTTTAAATATTAGTTGCTGAGGTGCTGTAGTATTTGAGAAATGAGTAAAACAATGTATTGAAAACACGTTTTTACATGCTAAAATAATTTTCGTCTCATGATCACTGAGACGAAAATTATTTTCATGACAATCATTGATTTAATCATTTCTCCAAAACTAAAGCACCTCGGCAAGTAGAATTTTCAGGGAAGCTTTTTCTACTATATCATTATCTTCAAACTGCGTAAGTTTAGTGTAAATTTGTAGACATTGTGTTGTTTTGTCCTACAAAAGTACATAGACCACGGTTGGGGCCTGAGTTAAAATTTTGAAAGCAATTAATAGGCGAGATTAATTTTGTCTTGTTCAAATGTTCTTCTTCTCGTCTTTATGCCTAGTATACCTTTGTAAGATATAATAATAATTAGATGCTACATCATTTTAAAACCTATTTTATGCTGATCCAGTTTACGTTTTAATTAAATATATAATTGAAAGTCGCAAAATATTTAATAGTCGTCTGAATTGAACTACAAAACCATGATTGAGTATAAATACACAAAATTAAATATGTTGAAAATGTCCCCAACCATCCGGAATATTCACGAACTAAATATAAAATTAATTCCCGCTGCCCGGAAGTTTGTATAATCACAATAAAAAAACACAGTGGTGTTAACAAATGGATGGCCTTCATTAATAAAACATTTCGCAATACTATGAAACATTCTACAATGAGAAAAGAAATGTTATTGATTTGTTATTCTACTGTGGGTAGGCGTTGTTTTATTGGACTTTAAACACTGGGCTGAATACACCAAATGCTGAGTCTATCCTACTGCGTCATTTTTGTTTTGTTCTTTTGGTTAATATTCAACTTTCCTACTTAATAAACGACGAAGGGTACTTTTAACCGATTTGAAGTAGTTGGGGTCATTTCAAAATAACCAACTGTTAGCCTACACGTTACAGTTTTAATAAAATTAAAAATTGGTCCTTTCACTAAAATATTGAAACTAACCTGTGAAAATTTCATTTAAAGCCATTATACACTTTCGGTAAACAGTATTGTCTAAGTCCCACACTTCGTGTATCACAACTTATATATAAAACAACAAACCTGTGAAAATTTAGGCTCAATCGGTCATCGGAGTCGGGAGAAAATAACGGGAAAACCCACTCTTGTTTCCGCGCGTTTCGCCGTGTCATGACATGTGTTTAAAATAAATCCGTAATTCTCGCTAACGAGAATTTATATTGTTTAACCGTTTTCTCAAAAAGTAAAGCATTTCATGGACTAATATTTCAAGAGAAGTCTTTCACCAGTACCTTCTGTAAACCCTGTAAATTATTTGTAAATCTGTGACCTTTTTTTTGTTTCTGTACCGAAAGGGTCCAATGGCTTTAAGTGGAATCATTTTTGAGGTAACGCCGACAAAAAAATTGAGCAGTCATATTCACGCAGGAAGAATGAATCGTAATTGGAATACACAACCCGAGAAACGATTTGACAGAAACGTTTCTCCAATTCAAATTATACAACTCAGTAACCACATTTGTACTTCGAAGTAAAATGTTTCAGTGAAATGTTACTCAAAATGCTTGCTACCTTAAAAACAAAACATAACACAGTGACTCTTCTATGGTCAGTGGGTGGGACGCTCTCCACTCTATCAAGACGTTCTATATACCCAGCGTGTACCCTGATAACTGAAGGAGCCCACTGAGATAGGGGTCAGGGGTCAATGTCAAAGATCATTAGGTTTTTTAACAAACCATGTTCTGCCCAAACCTGTTCCAGCCATCTTTTATCACGGGACTGTGGAAACCTGGATAAAATATCGCAGATTTTGTCAATACTCTAGGGTTTAGGGTTCTTTTGTGATTACATGACGTCATCAACACAACCTCAATGAATCTTTCAGGGAGATGGATTTGAGCCAAATTAAACGCGTCTCAAGGTTGACACACCCGTTGAGATGAACTAACCATCTTAATTAGTTCGGTATCGAAGACGATTATTATATGGCCTAAAGTAAGCCTAGATGTGTTTATGGCGTTCGATTTCAACCTGTAGGTTCGTATTCGGCATGTATAATCAGACATCAACTAGCACCCCTATCTTAAATTAAACGCATCTCAAGATTGACACACCCGTTGAGATGAACTAATTCCATTTGAACTAGTTCAGTATCAAAGAAGATTATTATAATATGACCCAAAGTAGGCCTTCGTATTTACTTCAACCTATAGGTTCGTTTATTCGGCATGTATAGTCAGACATTAACCAGCACCATTATCTCTCATCTGTCATTGAAGGTATAGAAGAACGCAACGTCAAGAACGCAACGGATTAGTTTAGGTATAGTGTGTATATAAAAGCAAGCTGGCAACGATTTGTTTCAATTAACGTTACTCGAGTCATGGCTGACTATTCCGTTATGATTACAGCCGTCGAGCTCTAAGATTAAACTTGCCCGCGCAAAAGTGTAAAGTACTTTAAACATAATACTCAGTTCTATATTTAAAAAAAAGGGTTTTGTATGA
This sequence comes from Asterias rubens, assembly GCF_902459465.1. NCBI lineage: Eukaryota > Metazoa > Echinodermata > Asteroidea > Forcipulatida > Asteriidae > Asterias > Asterias rubens. Next base: position 662,419 of record NC_047083.1, read on the forward strand.
AAAGTGACACTCAGTGTTTCACTCCCTTAGCAAATATGAACTTGGCTGTTTTATGTATCTGCACCAGCTGAGATGCTTAATCATTAACGAATTGTGGGAGGATGAGGTGAAAGGTGGACACAAACTAACTCGAAAAGTGCACTGGGTCATAACGACGACTGTTTCGTGTTTTACCTATTTTGATTGTCACGCGGGGAGTGCCTTAATACAAATTGAATTTTCAATCAATTTCAATCAATGTTAGACCTAGTTTACAAAACGTTTTAATTGGCTCGACGATATATATTTTCTCAGTGGCAAGTTAATTAAGTCGTTCTGGAAATTGGCACCAGTAACCTTGACAACCGTGCAGAAATATCGCTCGTTATGTTATTGTTATCTTGATTTGAAGGGTTGCCCATAGCATCCATTGACAAAATAGGCCTGTATTGTAGTTATCTCCGAATTGACCTCGTACAAACATTTCCCATATAATTGTTTTCTAATTGAACCTTTCTGAATTCGTATAAACATTTTCATTGTCCAAGACAATGGCCACCTTTGATAATTGTCAAAGACCAGTATCATCACTGATGTTGATGTACCCCAAGTTATGCACACACATGCACAAAAACATCTGGACAACTTTGGGCTTAGTTTGTCATCGCAGGTATACTATTATAGTGAAAGAAAGAAACCACCCTTGTTGCACAAACTGTGTGTGATTTTCTCCGAATCAAATATGTGAGTGAGAAATTACCCCTTTCTTAAACAGAGGGAGCCGTTTATCACATTGATTTATACTAGCAACAGCTCTCTCCGTTACTCCGTTGCTTATGTGCCAAGTAAGTTGGCATGCTAACAACTATTTTGAGTAATTACCCATAGTGTAAAATAATGATTGTAACCGTCTCCGACAAAGAGATTCACCTCATACACAATAAATAAAATCGATAAGCATTTTTTCTATATGATAAATCTCTATTATTGACTCTGAAGACTCGTGACAATTTGCAGTGGATCCATGTGACGTCATGGTAGGTTTACAATCACAGAATGGTGTCTCTCTTTATTAGCGCCAATTGGAGCATATGCAACGATCACATTGAAGCGTGTTAGGATCACATTGGAGCGTGTAACAATCAAATCAATATTTATATGATGTAAAAGGAACAATAACATGAATAAATTTACGAATTCGAGAATTTTGTTTGTTTGTCTGTTTGTTTGTTCAGATGATTTCCTGTCATGGGAACTCAGCACAATCCAACAATGTGTCATAAACACGAAGCTGACAACAGCCAATCTCTCTTATACAAGAAATTGGTTTAATGTGTATTTTTATGATTTGAACAAATCTGATACAAACACCAAGTTGGCAACAGCCATCCCTCATACAAACATTCGTTTAATGTTTTTGATTATGAATTGCACAAATTAAATTTTTTTGATTCAGCAGCTCGACGACAGTACTCAGTTGTAAATAGTCAGTGTAAAATCAACGACCAGCTAAGTGGACTCGAACCCACAACTTTCATTTATCGTGTAATAGCTCGTAGGTGTTCTTTAAGGAATTGTTCATTTCAAAATCAACATAATATAGAACAGCCTTGAAACACGCCAAACAGAGTTCCCAGTGACGCATCGTTGGCCTAGTTGGCGCAGAGGGTGCGAACTTCATTGTTAGAATATCTAATAAATCAAGCATAATATAATATTGGGTTTGGAGATATAGCGCTAGGTGCTTTCATAAAACTCAAAGGTTGAGTGAATTTCTCCCACAAAATGAGGACAAAGTCCACCTTATCGGAAAAAAACTGCGAAACCATGGTAACTATCATTTTAATAATGGGATAAGATCTAGGATGTACAGACAGGGTGCAGTGTCGCGCACTTTTAAACATCTTTTGGGGTGACTTGGGTCATATACAAATATAATTCACATTGGTTTCTTGCTAAACACAAATTGCAGCCCATACGAGGCTGAATTAAATGACATTTACAATATTAAAAACTCACATAATTATAATTGCATTACTTAAACTCCGTAAATCTGAGACTAAAATATACAGATATGCCAACTAGAAAAGACAGTCTGTACGAGTAGAAAATGAAAAATAAATTATAATTTTGGCCGATAAACTAACAACAGACGGAAGAATTATGCGGCTACGACTACGGCTATGGCTGTAGGCTCGATTCAATGTTGAAGAATAGGACTTTCAGACATTCTACCCATAGCTACTAGCGTAGCCATTAATTTGAACATGGCCTTGAATTCCCATGATACAAAGTCACGTGCTTTGACGGAGGCTGGCGAGATTGTGCGTTATTTGCACCGTCAATATTGGCAAGCCCAGCACTACGTTATAATTGCACAATAAACTAAACAACGCCCTTTAGGGCGCCACTTCTCAAAGAACTAATTTGTGTTAAGATGAATAACAATCTTAATTGATGTGACGTCACAAGACAAATCACTATGATGATAATGACAACTATTCATAAGATGAATTTGTGTGTTTTTGAGATCGAATTCAGAGGGCAATTTCATAGAGCATTATCTGCTTTAAGCAATTTGGCAGATACTTTTGCTTCCATGTACAGTTACAATCAGTCATAACGACACGTTACATGTACCTATTTGACTGGTATCCTGCGCTTGTTTGCTTATTAGAATGTGTTACACATTATTTTCTGCTTGAAGCAGCTTTTTAATCTAGGCCCTGCTGTTTTTAAGAGAAACATGTTCACCGCTAGTAAGGTGAACAATTTAAACATTATGTTAAATTTTAACTTCGATAAGCATCAGTGCATGATTTCGCTGAAAGGCAGTGGGCACTATTGGTAATTGGCAAAATCCAGTCTTCTCACTTGCTGTATCTCAACATATGCATAAAATAGCAAACCTGTGAAAGTTTGAGCTCGATTGGTCGTCGGAGTTGCGAGATAACTATGAAAGAAAAAACAGCCTTGTCACACGAAGTTGTGTGCTTTCAGATGCTTGATTTCGAGACCTCACATTCTAAACTTGATGTCTCGAAATCAAATTCGTGGAAAATTACTTCTTTCTCGAAAACTATGGCACTTCAGAGGGAGCCGTTTCTCAGAATGTTTTATACTATCAACCTCTCCCCGTTACTCGTTACCAAATAAGGTTTTATGCTAATAATTATTTTGAGTATTTACCAATAGTGTCCACTGCCCTTCAGATATTATTTATACATTTTTCGCTAGTACGACTCTTTTCCGCTATTTATGAAATCCCCAAACAATTAGATGGGTTCCTTCACTCAAAACCAAATCGGTAAGATACCATGCATACATGACAGTTGAGCACTGTGTCAATGTTTAGAACGTTAGGTACTAGACTTTCCAAATACTCATTTTTAATTACATAATTTGTAATTTTAATAGAGTGCATGGCACTCGTGACATACATGTACTCTCTCTTTATTATTCTATCATCTTTCGTGACAGGCTACACAGTGCTGGCCTAAAGAGAAAAATTATATGTTTCTCAACTTGTGTCGATAAACGCTTTTGGTTACTTTTTGTTGACATGATGTCAGTAAAGTATAATATAAATTAATTTATTAAAGGACTTACTGTGATTCTCTTTCAGGAGCTGAGTATTTTGAATTTTTATCTTCCCTCAATTTTCCACTCTAATTTTTGTAGTTGTTTGTTATTATTGGCACCAATAAAATAAAAACTTGTTTCTTTCTTTCTGCAGGATTCTGCTCGGAAGCAACAGATAAATAATCAAGATGGTTGACGGTTGTGGAGCCACACTTTCTAAGATGATTCTTTTCGTCTTGAATGCTCTCGTATGGGTAGGTTAAACAAGAAGCTGTTAAGGGCCTACTTTTATTAGCAGCATTAATGGTTGTGTTCTAAGACCTTATGCACATGACATCATTTGAGAATAGGGCGCCCTCGCCGTTTGGTAATATTGTCAAAGACCCATATTGATTCCCACTTGGTATATCCCAACAATTATGTGTAAAACAACAATCCTGTGAACATTTGCAAGAGAATAATGAAAGAAGAAACAAATCCCTCATTCCGTTACTTTGTTTGCTTTCTTTATATGATGCATAATACAAGGCCTCAGCTGAAGTCTTTTATTATTTCTCAAAGTCTAAGTTACTTCAGAGGGAGCAATTTCTCACATTGTGTTGTACTATCCACAGCTCTCCATTGCTCGTTACCAAATAAGTTTTTGACTGCTAACAAGTTTTTGAGTCATCACCAACAGTGTCAAGTGCCTTTAAGCATTGATTATATTGATACCAATGGTACCTTCATCAATAACGCTGTATTTGTGATTGTATTTTTATTTTCATAAGTTACATTCTCGCGTCATTATTCACGAGCATATTGATGTTTATCATTATTGCAGTGTCGTGTAAATAACTATTCCCCTTCGCGCTCATAATTCATCATCATTATCTACGTCAATGTTTCAATCATTGAAGACTTTATTTGGTCTTCCAGTTGCCCCGGTAACGGAAATTGAAATGCGCCTCTTCCCATAATGTCAACAATGACGTCATTCTGTATGAAATATCATACCTGACAAGAATAAATTACAAGATGTATGGCCAGGGTAGCACATAAACCTATAACTATTCCAAAAGTGCAATTTTCGTACATGTACACTCAATAAGTGGCAAAAAGATACCATAGACTTTAGAATGTACCATGGCACCACACATTAGCATTATCGTACATGTACACTCAATAAGTGGCCACAAGATACCATAGACTTTAGGATGTACCATGGCACCATACATTAAAGCATTACATTTTTGTTTGGTGACTTAGGCCTAACATTGTTTACAAAATAATTATAATATAATTTCGAAAAACCTATTATTATAGATAATTGGCAATTTCAAAACGCAAAAAAAACGGACACTGGGAAACAGTGAGTGGCAGACAAGATACGGGGGAAACAGTGAGTGGCACTAGTGACATCTTTATTCGTAGTGATGCTTTAAATAAGGAACACGGGTGTCGGAACATAGGGGTGTCGGAACATAATGGTATCGGAACATAGGGGTGTCGGAACATGAATAACCTTCAGGCACCAACGTACGTCATAATATGCAATGGGGCTTTTTTGAGAGATTTCTTTTCTACAACCTCAACCTCAACCTCATCAATCTATGTGTGGGTTTTTTTCTTCTCGATCTCCAGGTGGTCAGCATTGCTCTGATTGCTCTTGGTGCGTACGTGCTCGCCAATCAGGGTAAATATGCGGGAGTTTTTGGCACTAACACCAACACCCTGGTAATAGTGTGCGGCACAGTCCTTGGAGTAGGGTGCCTGATATTCTTGACGGCTTTCTGCGGTTGTTGTGGTGCAATGAAAGAGAGCAGCTGCCTTCTGAAAATGGTTAGTATTAAAACGACCGTCATCAGGCCGTCATTGAGGGTGCGTGTGGTAGTCCATCCTGTAGTACACAATTATTCTCCCCCCCCCCCCCCCAAATCCATCCTTTTGAGATTCGAGTGAAATTTTTGCCTTCATAAAAACAGGTTTTCCAACATAATTTCCATGTGGTTTTCAGGATAAACCAACAACAGCTGAATATCCATCAAATGGAGATTTTGTGCTGTTTTTATCAAGGAAGAAATATGATGCTAAGCAAATTTTAGTGCTTAGCAGCTCTATGAAATTGGGCCCTGGACGCTCGGCCACAACACGCCACTGTGTACAGTAAACAAATATTTTATTTTTCAAATGGCTTTTCTTTTCTCAGTACATCGGTATCTTGGTTATTCTGATCCTTGTGGAAGTCATTGGAGGAATCTTGGCTCTTGTCTTCAGAGGATCCGTAAGTTATCTTTTTTTGTTTTACCCTTTCTTAAAGGCACTGGATACTATTGGTAATTGCTCAAAATAATTATTGCTATTATTATTTAGAGACAACATGGCGTAAGTCTGCTGACACGAAGCGTCCCGAAAGTCCCGTATTAGTACCATTTTCAGAATGTCTAGGGAACTTCTGTCAAGACCATCAGAACAAGAATTGTGCCCCCCCCCCCCTAAAAAAAAAAAATTAATAAATAAATAAAAATATAAATAAAAGGTATTCATCCGTTATCTGGCTGCCAATGTCGCCCAGTTGTCCAGCATGAAATATCAAGAAGCTCTAAAAAAAAAAAAAAAAGACAAATATAGTGTCAGTCATTGCCGTAGGTCCGGACCTGTTGCAATGTTGTACAAGATTTTACAAGGGACCCTGAACACACCAAAAGTTGCTGTCATTTCACACGATGTATACATTTTGTAAGATTTTACAACCATGCTACAATTTTAATAGCGAGGGACCCTTGCTAATTTGGTCTCGCATGAAAGAGGCTTAAATTTCTCACTTTTGCTACCTACAGATTCGAACTTTCCTGTCGGAGCAGATGCAGACACAAGTCACTAAGTCGTACGGGAAGAAAGACCAAGAAGCAGTGACGACATTTTTGGATGGTTTCCAGGAGGTAAATATACAAAATCACCAAAAGGAAGTCTAGTTGTGTTTGTTTGCTTTCTTGTTTGTTGACAGCTTAGTGACATTCAACAAACCTTGGTTTGAGAAACCAATACAAGTTGGTGACAATTAATATAACTTGGTGACAATCAATACAACTTGTTAACAACCAATACAACTTGGTGACAACCAATACAACTTGGTGACAACCAATACAAGTTGGTGACAATTAATATAACTTGGTGACAATCAATACAACTTGTTAACAACCAATACAACTTGGTGACAACCAATACAAGTTGGTGACAATTAATATAACTTGGTGACAATCAATACAACTTGGTGACAACCAATACAACTTGGTGACAGTCAATACAACTTGGTGACAATTAATATAACTTGTTAACAATCAATACAACTTGGTGACAAATATTAATATAACTTGTTAACAATCAATACAACTTGTAGACAATTATTAATATAACTTGTTAACAATCAATACAACTTGGTGACAATAATATAACTTGTTAACAACCAATACAACTTGGTGACAATCAGGCTTCACAGCAGAGATATATAAACACATTATTACATGTAGCAAAACTATTGCTTTCCGTGTTATTTTGTTCCAAAAGGAAAACACCATCAGTAATTCTATCAGTATTTATTATTTAATATTTTTGTTAATGTTGTTCTTAACAGGGACAAAGTTGTTGTGGTGTGGAAAACTACACCGACTATTTGGGCAGTGCGTTCCAAAAAGCTAACCCGGAGAAATTCGTTCCATTAAGCTGCTGCAAAGATCAGTCGGTTGAAACCTGCAATGACGCAAGCGGAGACGACATAGCTGATCCAGACCTCATTTTCAGCGGTCCTAAACAAGTAAGTGTCGCCTATTGACCCAATTCACCTGACGTCATCATCCGAATAATCTTGGATGCGCCATTTTGGTAGTCAATGTCAACGTGTGTTACTCAGTGAATTTGCTCACCAATCTTGTACTGAACTACTACTTGCAGGATACCAGTCAGAGACAATGCATGTTGGTTCATTACGCCCAGGGCCCAATTTCATAGAGCTGCTTAAGCATAAAATTTTGCTTAAGCAAATAAATCACTGGTTAGTAAAATCAGATTACCGGCCAAGACTCCACTCAATAATTTTATTTAGTCAATTGTTATGCTAAGTAAACAACAGCTAAATACTAGTCAGACATAAGCAATGTATATGGCATGAAATTTTGGCCAGTAGCATGTGTAAAATATGCGAGCTATTTTCGTGCTTAAGCAAATTTTTTGCTTAAGCAGCTCTATGAAACTGGCCCCAGTTATGTGCAAATATGTTGACCTGGGCAGGTGTCGCATGCAATTAAGTCCTCTATGCAATAATATCCGGAGGACATTATTGCACATGCAACAATGTCCGCCGGACGGTTTTGCAAATGCAATAATATCGGCCAGGACGCTGCTGCATAATGCAATTGTGCCCACCCGGACACATTTGCATATGCAGTTGTGTCCGCCCCGTGCAAAACCGTCCTTGTAGTAAATTAAACGCCCTTGGTCGACGGAACACTTTGCCATTTTTTTTAACACAAGCTACTTAGTACATGTTATGAATGACATGGGATGTTCGGCCGTTGGGTATTCGCTGCAATCGTATACAGTCATGTACATGTCCACCGGACACGATAGGATATGCAAAAGTGTTCAGAGCGGACAGTTTTGCATGGCGGACACAATTGCATCTTACACCGGCTTGGTTCAGCGCACAATTGTGTTTTGTAAAATGACGTCACACTTTGCTTAATAGCGAGTGAAATTAATACACATAAGATCACTCGTTTTGAAATCAACCCGGACTGGGATAAAGGTTGCCAAACGAATACTCGCGAGTATTTACGGGACTCTCATACCGCCACCAGAGCAACATGTAGTCTTACCTCAAGTCTGTATTTAGGAACATAATCGCATACCATCCACATCATACCAAGATGAACCTACATTTTTATTCGTTACGCTTTGTTTCTTACAGGGTTGCCTGCCAATATTGGTGAATTTCTTCGAGGACAACTTCCTGTATATCGGAGCTGCGGCACTTGCACTAGTCGCCTTTGAGGTAAGTTCACACGGCTTGAGAAACGTCTACAGAAAAGTTACAGGGGCCCAAGTTCATAAAGCCTGTAAGCACAAAAATTTGGTTAGCATGAAATTTCTTCCTTGATAAAAACAAGATTACCAACCAAATTTTAATTTGTTGCATATTGTTTGTTACTGGCATTCAGCTGTTGTTTGCAAAATCACATGGAAATTTGGTTGGTAAATCCTGTTTTTATTAAGGAAGAAATTTCATAAAGAAAATGTTTGTGCTTACAGGCTTATCAGTTTAATTCGATATCTCCGTTTCAGATAAAGAAGACGTTTCTGTTGTGATAAGAGTTTTGTTTGAGCAATGTCTGCCGAAAGGCGGAGTTTGTGAGGATATTTTCCCTTCATGTGTTTGCCAAAGACGGTTTTGTTTTTTGTTACGTGCAGCATGAGTCTTTGTGAAAGTGTTGCGAGAAAGTTTGTCCTTTTTGGAATTTCTTCTGTCAGCAGTTTCTCACCATAGTTCATAAACAAAACTAATTATTTGGGGTTGAACACAATTTGACTAAAGCGGAACTTGAACATTGGACCTCCGGATCATTTTTCCCGAGGTCCGACAACTGAGGAGCTATCTTGCCCTCAGACTGGCGATCTCCCTGTTGTGTCAATATATCTTTTTTCGTGGTGCAAGTCAGAAGCCAACCAACATTTAAAGGCAGTGGACACTATTTGTAATTACTCAAAATATTTATTAGCATAAATCCTTACTTGGTTAATAGTAATGGGGAGAGGTTGATAGTATAAAACATTGTGAGAAACAGCTCCCTCTGAAGTGACATAGTTTTCGAGAAAGAAGTAATTTTCCACGAATTTGATTTTGAGACCTCAGATTTAGAATTTGAGGTCTCGAAATTAACCATCTAATTGCACACAACTTCGTGTGACAAGGGTGTTTTTTCTTTCATTATTATCTCGCAACTTCGACGACCGATTGAGCTCAAATGTTGATAGGTTTGTTATTTTATGCATACCAATAGTATCCACTGTCTTTAACTGCCGTATAGCCAGATATCGCCCTAAAATGGTGCGACTTATAAAAATGTCAAAATATGATATCAGGCCCTACACCACCCAAGGAAAACTAAAATATCTATGGGGTTGAACGAAGACAAATTTGACCATAGCGGGACCTGTACCTATACGACCCCTGGATTAGTTCGTGGTGATCCACTTTACTGAGACTGTTTTATAATTATAAAACAAACTCGCAGTTTAATGTTTTTGGTCCTCCGTGAGCAGAGTGTAAACCTAACGTTGTATGTGTTGTTGCTGTTCCCCTTTAGATATTCTCTTGTTTCTTTGCATGCTGTGTCATCAGTGGTATCAACAAGGACGAATACGCCTAAATAACAGGTCTGCTCATTGGCCACCAGTCATGTCACATGTCTCATCCTACATCGCTCATCGACCAATCACAATCCATGTTACTTTAGTTACAAACCATGTTGTTTAGTGCGTCCAAAACAACACATGTGACTTTTAATCACTGTGTTCGTTACATTGGACGCAACGGCAAGATAGCACCCGAAATGAGCCTTGGGGTTGTAGGACGCTACTGTAGTCAACTGACGTAGCCGTAGCCGCTCAACCTAGACACTGTAGACAATAGCTGTAGCTGGTCGTAGCCAGTAGCCACAAAAGCACATACATGTATATATAAACCATGACGTCATTAAAGGTTGACACTACGATTACGTGCGCATAATCCACGCCAAGGAAAGCTTTAAATTTGCAACGATTTTACTCGCAATAATCACATGTTTTCTTCATCTCTCACAGATTCTGGCGTCCATCTTTGCTTGCTGCGTCATCGGAGGCATCAAGAGGGGAGAATACGAGTAGTTCATGCCAGCTAGCTAACGAGTAGTTCATGTCATATCAGTGTGCCTACAATTGTTATTATTAAATCACACATTATTTTATTTAAATTCCAGCTTTTCAAATGTTCAATTATGTCGCCTTACAAAACGAAACTGCAACTCAGGCCCTTCTTAGTTTTGCTTATTGCATTTAGCAATTTTTGAATTAATATCAACATTTACTATTGGTTTTTGTTTTGTTTTGTTGAAACCGTTAATTTGCAGGCAGTTTTGTTTTTGTATTTTGTATAAAACTTCACGTGTTATCTTGTCATGGCCCTTTTCGAAACCACGGCTTTGGATTCGGCTTTGGCTAGCTTGGCCCCGCGGTTGTTTTTGACAATTTGAAGGTGCTTTACATTATACGTGCTCAGGGCTTCAGACGCGAGAACGGAGCCTGAAGCCAAAGCCGAAGCTTAGGGTTCGAAAGAGGCATATGGGTCTGTATACACACCAGCAGCAGCGAAACGCGGTGATATTAATAGCTTGCTAATTTTACTCATAACAAGGTGTGTCATAATATAATATTAATGTGGTATAATTTTAAAGGTTGAGTGTAACATTATTATGTAAGAAAATTCTTGTATTAAAAAAATACACCTCGGTTCTGGATGGGTGTTTTGGGTGCATGAAACAAAAGAATAGTAAATGCTAGTTTATCTGAAATACCTGTGGTAGAGTAAAAGGAACTGAAATGAATAAGCTGTTAACATGAAGAGACTTCAGTGCTTGTATACAAAACGAAATCCATGAAAAGTTGATATCATGATGTAGGACTTTCACAAGTCTACGAGACTTCTGCTTGCCCGAATAAAACATTTTGTACCAAACGAACGGATTAACAGAAACTACAGATGACTTGAATACACTTAATTAAATTCTTCTTCCAAAGTGATTTGAAATGTTTGACTCTGTGTTAACTGCAATCGCGCTTCTTGCTTTTGTATACCATTTAATAGTCTCGTATTATTGTTTATAACGGTGGTTTGCTTACTTTAACATGACTTAAGTTTATTACGATATAAATATTAAGGTATTCTTCCAACGAAACCTATAATAAGACCATATCAAACAAGTGAAGATTGTGTATGCACGTCTCTAGATTTCACTAACTGATTTTCGAAACAAATAAGTAATTTCCAACATCGGCGGAGGGGGCGGGGTAAAAAGCAACATGTTGTTTAAACAGATGAAGAAAACAAACTTGGAAGAAGAGGAAAAAACGATAGAATGAAAAATAAAGTGATGATTTATAATTAGGATCTGACTTTTTGAATTTTGAACCGAAAAGGATCAAATTGAACCAGTCCTATTTAGCAGTAGTATAGCTGTAGGTAGCAAAACCGTCTTTACATGTTACGCAGTTCTTGTTAATGTCAACTTACATTTATAGAAATTTAAGCATTAGTCAGGCTTACATACTCGCTAAACAAAAATGGCGGACGAAACGTGATACCTTTAAAGGATATTATTTCGTTGGATGATGCCATAGTCCGAAAGGGGTGTTCAACCCAAACTAAAACTTTCTGAAAGTTTAATCCTCAATGAAAAGACGAGCGCCCTCTAGTGACAATGTTTTGTAGGTTGGATGAGAAGAGTTTTCGACCCTTCTCGACCCTATCTCAATATCGCACAGAAGGCACACCTGGAAAGCAGGAAAGTTTGGTCGAATGCCCCTTTAAATAATTTTAAAGAGACAATTATAGTGATAATCCTTCTCTGCAAACCAGCAATTGTAATAATTATTTAAAAAATAAAGAGAAATTCAAATAAAAAAAATTCTTTGATAATTGAAATCTAAATTGTAAAAAAAAACGTTAGGATCAATTTGTAACTAATACTTTCAGCATAGAAACCCGTTGACGAACGCTGTATAAAATAAACCAAAACAAAAATACAATTAAATTCTCTTTTCCTGTCAATTTTGTATTCAATTGTCACAGCTACCCTCCTGAATCAGAATGGTTTAGCCCATGACGTCACATTTACTCTCCTTTATCGGATAGTTTTAACCCATGACCTCACACATGTCTGAGCATGCAATGAAGACACTCTCAGTCAAACTCAGTTACTTTATCTCATCTTTATTTTAATGTTCAATCAATGGCAACAAATGCCATGGTTCTCAGTCTTAAAACGAATAAACATACAAAAAGAACAAAAAAACTATACACAAACGACATGTTTACAAAACAAATGCAATAAGCAAGTTTTTAAAAAGTGGCTTTACGTAATGAGTGGCCTCTTGCCAGCAGGGCTTTCTCTCGACTAAGCGCGACATTGGTGCCCATGTGAGAATATCCGCAACATTTTACATCATAAAATCCTAAGTGTTTATTTCCTTACTTTTCCAGCACAGCCACCCCCCTCCCCCCCCCTTCCCCCAATTCGAAACAACAACACTGTCTTTCTTTTAGCAGAAGTTTCAAATCTATTACTTAGAAGCAGAATGTTCATCCTAAAACATCGTTCTGTTGGCATAAACCCTTTCAGAAATATTCCTAAAACGCGAAAATTTAATTGAACTTTACGATGTTCATGAAGAGTTGTAAAGAAAACATCGGCCACTCAAAGCTTAAGTCTGAGAACAATTATACTTTTGGAACGCCAATTACATAAGCAAATAATTGTCCAGGTACTTATACATGTACACTTCAGTTTGTCTTTTCTAGCAACCAAGATCTCATATTAAAGTTGCTCCTCATCGTGACAATCTTAACACAGCAGTGCAGTGTCCAAACACCAACACTAGGAACATCAGTGGAGCAAAAGATCCTACGCATTACAGTTACTCAAACAAATAAAGAAAAGATTATAAATAAATTGACTACAGTACAAGGAATTATAATGATGTACATTTAAGAGAAAAAAATAGAATTTCCTTTCCCTTACATGACTAGGGTAAAGCCCTAGAGTCCTTGGAGTGCCAAATAATTAGCCTCATCTTAATATTATTTATCTTGCACTAGATTCTTCAAGCATTACCTGATGAGTAACTGGGTATAGGAATAAATAGCAATGCATGAGATTGGGGAGGGAGTAGGGGGCCAACTGAAAAAGGGGGGGGGGGTGGTTCAACTTGGGGAGCGCTATGACAGTCTATGGGTTGATTCTTCCACAGGACCACTGACCCCCTACTGGCCCAGTTTACCATTCAAGACAGCGGAGTTCAAAGTAATGAGAAAATTGGGTGGGCTGGGGGGGGCTGAATGACAAGGATGATGCATGGGAAATTGTCAGGGCTTTAATTTTACACTGAAATTACTGGCCTGAGGCCAGTAAATTACTGGCTCAGTAATTTTAGAGTCGGCCGATAAACTTAAGACGGTGGTTTGGTTTTTTCATCTTCAATTCAACATCTTTGTCTCAAAGAATGTTTAAATGTTGAGTTTGCGTTTCACAAATGTCTTTTATAACTCTGCTGCGTATCGCCCATAAAACAGTAGAGATAAATCTACTTGTAGCGTTTTGTTCAAATGACAAAGTTTAGATGACGTAACTGTGTTCTCATTTCAACTCTTGTATTGCTTTATTTTTTGTTCTGGCCTCGATCCAGTAACGAGTCTACGCCTCAAAGTCCTACAGGCGCTTCCAAGAAAAGCTAGGGTTAATCCTATCTCGAGTTAGGACGAGTAACTTATCTTGAGTTAGGACGAGTAACCCGTTCTAACTTAATATGGGTTCAATGTGTCTGCGAGTAACCTTTCCTAACTTAATATGGGTTCAATTTGATCTAACGTCTTTGAAGATGGAAATGAACTCGTACGACGTCCTTAAAATTAATCCTAAAGTTAGGAAGTTTAGGTGAAATTTACGGCTACATTTTGTGGATTTTTGCTTTAAATTTGAGCCCTAATTAGTCAGAGAGTCTTTCCATAATTTGACGTGACTGGCGTTCTTACTTTACATTGGATTCTATCGCATATGGTACTGAAGAGTTTGCTTCATTTGGGAAAGTTCTCCTTCGAAATCAAGCTCCACGGTGAAGTCCAGATCCCGCTGATGGAAAAGATGAGGAAATTTAATTAAAATCATAAATATTGGAAGTTGTAGGAACATGATTTAAAATACTTGATTGATAATAACAAAAATAGACATTCATAAAGCACATAACAACGATAAGCCTCTAAGCGTTTAAAAGTTACAGTTAACAAACTAAGTTATAGGGTTTAAAGAACAAAAGAACTAAGAATTAACAGTCACTAAAGACTGACATAAACAAATAGATACATATATCATAGCAGGATCGGGGTTTAAATAATGGGAGGGAAGTAAGCTAATTAAGTAATAAATATGGGGAAGTGTTGAAGGGGGGGATTAATTACCAGAAAAATAGTCCTAAACTAATTATTAACAACTCATTAAAGCCCTGCTAATAAGAATTGTAACATCAAAGGAAACAACTATATAATATTATTGTCACATTTCCATTTCCACATAAAAAACAATTATAAAAAGCATTCTAAAATAGTTAAGAAACATGAATTACAATAACAAATTCAACAATCAAACAAAATTTGCAGATTTGCCGATTTTGAGCAAAGGTACAAAATTCATTCTGAAAATAACAACTTGACAACAAGAATGCAATACAAATGAAGTAGCAGATCAGTATCAAACGTTATATTGACCAATAATCAACATGAACAACCGTATAACATTGAATATTCATGACACAGGTAATCAATATTCATATGGCAGAATTATTTGCATTGAAAAATACACTGATGACATGAAACACAAGTGAGTGACTCAGAAATGACAACTAAAAATGACTGAAACCAAAATAATCTAATTCTACTGATCACTGGTACACCTTTTACATTCATTCATGAAAAACAGGCAGCACAAAAACTTAATAATGTGGCATTACCAGGCTTTAAAAGGTAATGGCTCAAAAGGTAGGTAAAAAATGCAGATTAAAGACATACAAACGGCAAAATCGAACTACAGGGGTTGGTACATATAGAATAGGTAAAACAAGAGTAACAATAAATACAATGCACACAATATTATAAGGCTGTACATGGTGGAAACTTACTTAAAGTAAGTAAGGTTTGTGGTGACACCATGTACACAGAAAGGAACAGAAATAAGTATTTGAAACTCACAGGACAACATTTACTTCATAATATTAATAATAATAATAATAATAATAGTAAGAACATGTATTTAGAAACGCTACCCATAGAAAACTTTATCACAGTGCTTACAAATACTAAAAATGCACAATAAACAACAAAATCTTATCGGAAAAGCTACATACACAAAGTCATAAAGGTGAGTTATGAGAGAAGTTATAAATGAAGATGTTATATCAGCAGTCCTGATGCGGTAAGGAAAACTATTCCACCCTACTAATACTCACATTGTTTTTGGTGTTTGGTTTCATTGCGATGACCCCGTTGATGACCTCTCCTCTCTTTACTGTGACGTAGTCGTCAATATAGAAGACAGTCTGTTTCCAATGTGTGTAGGGGGCATCAGGGGCTGCAACACAAACATTGACAAGATGATGATGAGAATCAAACATTAAAGTTTAATCAACATAAACAAAAGGTATGCCAAAACACAAGTCACACATCAACTCATTCAGGAAGTGACAAGTAACAGTGGAGACAATGGAGTTGAGTACAAGTCAAATTGGAAGTCAAAGAAGCCGCCCAAAGTCTGTAGATAGCCAGGGACATTCCTATGTCGTGAAGAAACATTCTCAGAGTGGAATGACTTACTGGAAACAAGTACAAATTATTCACATATCAATTGATGACACTGGTACCTCAGTGGAGTACAAGTTGGTACCAATTGGAAGTCAAAGAAGCCGCCCAAAGCCTGTAGATAGCCAGGGACATTCCTATATGGTGAAGAAACATTCTCACAGTGGAACGACTTACTCGAGGTAGGTACAAATTAAGGAAATGTAGCTGAACTTGAAAACTCAACAAAAGAGTGTCAATCCCTGAAGAGTGAAATCACTGGACTCAATGATGTTGCCATCCAACCAAAAGAATACCATGGCAACACATGAGCATACCATCAGGGAACACGAGACGTTAAGGAGAAAACTTCACAACACCATACAAGAGTTGAAGGGCAACGTTCGTGCTTGCAACAAGGCAACAGGCTAAGACCAAATTTATGCACAAATCTTTAAGGACCTTGCAGTTGAGACATCGCCTATCTTAACTTACATCTCCCAACAGAGTTTTAGGAAAGCTTCAGAACGATGTTGGAACTTACATGTTGAGAATCCGATGCGTTTATGGCACATGCTGAAGTCAATGTTGAAATACGTCACCAACGCTTGGATGTAGTCGTTCCTCTGAACAGTCAGACAGAAGTTTGAGGTGAAGGTCAGATCAGCGATTGTCACTGTGTACATGTCAATTTCCTGCAAATGAAAACATTTATTCAGAATCAGATTAGAATCAGAGAGCAGTTTTATTATATTTACTGTTTTATTTGAACTGAAGTTTTATCTCTTCTGTTTTGTTGGTATAAAGATTATATATATTAATTTTGGTTTTTAGCCATACACCGATTTGTGTTAGCACTGTATACTCAATACTTTCCCCCCGAGTCCTGTGAAAAAATATCACAGGCATGTTACTCGGGTGGGATTCGAACCCACGACCCTTGCAATTCTAGAGCAGTGTCTTACCAACTAGACTACCGAGGTTGCCCGGTAGCTAGAGGCAGTTCGAATCCTATGTTTTGGCAGCGGGTACGTACCGCAACGATATAATAGATATAAAGATATTGGTATAAAGATATTTGTGAAACTCGAACTCAACATTGGAACATCATTCTTTTGAGACAAAGGTGTTGAAGTGAAAAAGCAACACCCCAAGACTTGTCCTGTCTTGAGTTTACTGGGGTGGATTTCACAAAAGAGTGAAGACTCATCTTATCTCGAGTTAGGACCAGTTACTCACCCTAACTTAGGACTAGCCGTACGTTTTTTTTACATCACCTAGGACTAGACCTAAAGGTGGACTAGTCCTATCTCTTTGTGAAATCGACCCCTGGCCCGACACTGAAATTACTGGCATCGGGCATGCGTTCCAGTGTACAATTCAAAGACATGAGATACATTTAAAAAACAGAGTTACAGGTTCCAGAGGCTTTTGGGAACAGTATCAGGAGGTGGAAAAAAGAAAGAAATCAAAATGTGAGTTTGTACCAACCTTGATGAGGAACGAATTAGAGACTCTTTGCTTAGCGTCAACAACATCCACTAAGGGCTCGCTGATTGCAATGTCACGGATACAACTCATGTCAAATCCATAGACGCTATCCCACCCTACAAAGGAGGAAAACAAAGCAATCCAAAATAAATATCAAACTAAACAATTCAAATAAAAGCTACAAGATATAAATCTAGTGGTTTGATTATAACAAGGGCTGGGTCTGTCTTCCCTGTGTTGGAACTTCAACTCTAAAGCCTGGTTTATTTTTCATGCAAAGCGAATGCGAAGCGAATTTGACATGAATTTGACGTCACAACTCTTTTTTCGCTGCGAATTCACAAGAGGCCCAAGTCACACGCGTAAATGTCTCCAAGAAGAAAAGCTCTTGGGGACTGGAATCCATTGTTTGGAGAATGACTGAACAGGCTACCAAAGTGATCCCTGTAGCATGCACTGTAGTTGGTTGCCTCCATGTTGCTGGTAAATTTCTACTGTAGCATTTCATGGGCACCAAGGCAATGATCAGGGGGCATAGAGGCAATAACCTTTGTTGCCTCCGTGAAGTATCAGACCTAAAATAATGACACCCCTAAGGGTGGGATAAAGCGTTTTATAAGACCCAAGTATCATTGTCTTAGAAGGGCACCAAAGTGATGCCTGTAGCATGCACTGCAGCTGGTTGCCTACAAATTGCTCATACAAGTTGCTTGGTGCTACAAGACCCTCAGATGGATTTCAGAAAGGGTAGGGAAGATTTAAAGACTGTAGTAGCTTAACTTACAATTAATCTTTTCATCTTTATACTGCCTGTCCTCAATGGCAGTGATATGAAGAGTGGCTCTGTCGGGAAATATTAAACCTCCTTTTCCCTGGAAAGAGAAAGAAATGAAATCAATAACTCAAATGCCACCGTCTCGGTAAAATTATCAAGAACCAGACCTCGTTAGGATTAAACCACTAGTTGAAAACCTCTTCACCACACATTGATTCCCTTAATCAAAGACGTCAAAACTATGGGTTGAATGAGAGAGAAAGGCTGTTGCTAGCTTGGTGTTTACATCCCCATGTGGGAGTTTGCCGAGTTCCCTTGATGGGAGGATTATCTAACCAAAAAAAAAAAAAAGTTTGCCAATTAAATATTTTCATTAAAAATCTCAAAGATTACATCTGATATCATCATGAACAGTCATAAGAAGGGGATATTTTGTTCTTCACTAGTGGATTGTTGAGATGTTTTCAAGGGGGCAGAGTCCATCTTATAAGAAACAAGAGATTAGTAAATTTGGCTCCAGCTGTTGCAAACTGCCCACCAATCAAAACAACCTATGGTATAAATGCAAAAGAAAACGGTTTATGGCATGACGCAGAGTCTATCTCCAAGGCTTAAGTGACAAAACAACAAACATGTATACTAGTGTTAAACCAGTACACCGGTTTATGTTTTGTTGTGTTGTCATTTAGCCTTCAAGAAAGACTCTGCTAGGGTCTAAACATCCAGCCACTGACTTTTGGGGGGTAAGAAACAAGACTTAACACTTACCAGCCACTTATCTCTGGCATAAAGTACTGTGTTGAGCATGGATTCATAGAACAAGCAGTAACCCATCCATTCGCTAATGATGATATCAACGTTCTCCACTGGTAGCGTAACCTCTTCCACCTTACCCTTTATTAACGTAATCACTGTAGTGGGGGATAAGACATGGTTGAACAGATTTATAAGACAATAGTTATATGGTATTCAAGACATTGGAAGATGATGATATTAACATTCTCCACTGGTAGCGTAACCTCTTCCACCTTACCCTTTATTAACGTAATCACTGTAGTGGGGGATAAGACATGGTTGGATGGATTTTTAAGACAATAGTTAAACAGGATTTGAGGCATTGCGTAACACCATGTGTATATCTACTTGCTGGGTAGCTTCTTTTGAGAATTATTACTTTGGAGTAGATTTTTTGGAATTCAGGAGACTTTTCTACTAACGCAGAGTAGGTTTCAGAATTTGGGAGACTTCTGAGTTCTGCTATATATAAATATACTAATCTTGAAGTCGAACCACTTACCATCATCAAGTTTGTTTGCCTTTACAATCTTCTCAGCATGGTCTATAATGTTGGAACACTCAATCTAAACAAAGGACAAGAAAAGTAACAATTTAATTTGAGTATTTAGATGAAGACAAATGTCTCCTTTCTGAAATTTGTAATTGTAGGAATGTTCTAATTTGAAGGAATGAGTAATATAGTGCGCACAAGTATAGATGACATCATCAAACTGCTGGAACATTTCATTTGAACGCTCAAAATACGAATGCACATATTCCTGCACTTCAAGTTCAACACAATGAAGCGGTACTAATCTAGATTGCATGTGTGTTGTGCTCCTGTTCAACACAATGTAGCGGTACTAATCTAGATTGCATGTGTGGTGTGCTCCTGTTCAACACAATGAAGCGGTACTAATCTAGATTGCATGTGTGGTGTGCTCCTGTTCAACACAATGAAGCGGTACTAATCTAGATTGCATGTGTGGTGTGCTCCTGTTCAACACAATGAAGCGGTACTAATCTAGATTGCATGTGTGGTGTGCTCCTGTTCAACACAATGAAGCGGTACTAATCTAGATTGCATGTGTGGTGTGCTCCTGTTCAACACAATGAAGCGGTACTAATCTAGATTGCATGTGTGGTGTGCTCCTGTTCAACACAATGAAGCGGTACTAATCTAGATTGCATGTGTGGTGTGCTCCTGTTCAACACAATGAAGCGGTACTAATCTAGATTGCATGTGTGGTGTGCTCCTGTTCAACACAATGAAGGGGTACTAATCTAGATTGCATGTGTGGTGTGCTCACTAAGAACATGCCTGACTTTTGAGACGCTGTCGTAACCAAGGTTCTTTTGAGACGCTGTCATAACCAAGGTTCTTTGATCATAGACTTTTGAGACGCTGTCGTAACCAAGGTTCTTTGATCATAGACTTTTGAGACGCTGTCATAACCAAGGTTCTTTGATCATAGACTTAATTGGAAAAAATTAGTCAGAGTCAGTGGGGATTGGTCAGCAACAAATGCAAACAAATTCTTTTTATAACCAAATCCAAAGCTATTGGCCCTTCAAGCACAAGACCAAGACAAGACCTGTAAATGAACTTACCCCTATGACCTGAGCAGCACCAGCCTTGGCTGCAAACATACAGAGAATTCCTGTCCCACATCCTACATCCAGAACTGTCTTCCCTTTGAACAGGTGTTTGTTATGCCACATGGCGTTACGGTATGTTAACGTCCTCACTTCATCTTTCAACATTTCCTGTCAATCACCAAAAAAATGGATTTATACAAATGTCTTTGAACAATATTCTCATTTATTTATTTCTGTTCAGTCATTCCACATCCAACAGCACAATTAGTGCCAATAACAGGACGAATGGGGAACAAGAAGAAATGTTTAATTTTACATTTGGAAGGAAAACCCAAGAGGGGAAAACACCCGCAATGTAGGGATTGAAAACCCAATCAACAGTAAAGGCTCCGGCTAAAGTGGGATCCACAGAAACCACTGAGCCAACCAGGGCCCAATTTCATGGCTCTGCTTACCGCCGAATTTTGCGCTTACGAACACGATTCCCCGTTTACATGCAAGCGCCAAATTTTTGCGCTAGCCTTGTAAGCGTAGAATGCCTAGTCACGTGGAGTACGCACGCGCAGAAGCCAAAATTCGCCGCTAACCCGTGAAATAGGCTTGTCGTAAGCACAGAACTCCCTGCTTCCGTAAGCGCCGATTCTGTGCTTACGGTAAGCAGAGCCATGAAATTGGGCCCTGATCCCTGTGTAAAGCCCGTGTTCTCCTTTAGCAGAAAAGAGCAGGATACCAGTCACAAAAATGATATGCGACAAGGTAATTTGGCTGGTAATCTTATTGTGGTAAGCAAAAGAAGAAGGTACTTATCGCGGTACAAGTATACCCCAATTAGGAATCGGGAGAATAGGTATACACCAATAATAATGATAATATAAATAGTAATAATTTATTTTTAATATAGTGTCTTACATAATAAATCTCAAAACGCTGTACAGAATTTTACATAATTATTATAAACATTAAGCTAAAAAGAGTAAACAAAACACAGCAAAATTACATTGTACAATAAGAACGACAAAACAAACAATGACATACACCAATACGCGACATTCAACAATACCTAAGTGTTGAGGACTGCGTGCGTTATTGCTGCGGTGTCTTCAGTGCCTGGATTACGCACAAAGAACCGCAGTTGACAAGTTTTGTCAATAGAGGGCGCTACCAATTTTGTTTGGTCAGATTGGTCTATACCCTAATTAGAATTTCACCCACCTCATGGATTCCAAAATGGGCATAGGAGTCAAAATAGTAATCTTTTGACGTCATCTCCTCCAGCTTCATCTTCTTATCCGAGTGTCCATCGGCGTCTGATCCGCCATTTACGAGCAACTTCTCCTTGGTAGGCTCAGGCACCTGGACAGGGACGTTCGTCGCTTCAATTGTTTGTGTCTATTATTCATTGGAGGGAGGGAATATCAATAAGTAACACATAAAAAAGTGATGAAGAAAAAAAGTGATGAAGAAAAAAAGTGCTACGAATTGTGAAATTATATTAAAAAGATATTTAATACTTGGCTGTACCCGCAAGTTTAATTTAAAACATAACTTAAAGTTATTATACGTTAGTTTTTATTTTTAGGTGTTGTGTTGTAGCCTAATTGTACAGATAAACAAGCGGAGTGGATTTGTTTTTATTCTATTTTAAAATGAATGAATAAGTGGTGGCAGGATATGGAAACTTTCTCTAAAATCTAACAAAGTTGACCGGGTGGGACCGGCTTTCGATTCGAGTTCGAGTTCGACATTCGATTCGTCAAACAAAACAGTTTATAAATAGTTTTAAAAATAAAGGGGAACTTACACACAACTAAAATGTTTGTATTATGTTTGCTAAATGTGCTAAGGACACACCATTTTATTTAGCTCACGTTTGGATGGAAATAATTTCACAAAGAAAAGAAAGGTCGAGTTGACTGTAAAGTGCGCACGTGCACGTTGTTTTCCGGAAAAAAAATAGACAGCTAAAAAAGTAAAACTCGCAACAAAATTCAATCTCAATTAACATTACCAAGCACATTAATAATCTTGGAATCACAATACATATAATCTATAATAAAACTGAAACAGAAATTCAAGATAATTAGTCAATAAAACTGACAAAATTTCCTACAAACAGAAAATACAAACCTCCATCGTTTCTGCCATGCTGCATCTACTTATTGAACGAAATTAAATGCACGCCATGCGGCTTGGGTACTACGTCACAGAAACTGGAGGTCAAAGGGAACGGACACAAGTAAAATTAATTATGTATGCTGTTAAAGTAAACCTTGAGGCCAGCTTCTTTTCTTTAGCTTGTTTACTCTGTGGTTTAATGGGGTATTTCTGTTTACAAATTTATTAAAAATACATTGTGCTATAACATCGAGTATTTCGAAATGAAACCTAAGCCATTTTAATGAAAATATATTATTTAATTTTTTCTATTTCATTCTTCAGCAAACTAGAAAAGAATAACTATTATTTTACTTTTGTAAACATAATTTTGTTTCGGCCCACCCTCGGTTTGTGCCAACACAAATTTTAACAGTGCACATATTTTTGCATGTCGTCGATCCGTTGTGTGTCTCATTTACATAATAAACCGCAAAGTGGATCTTGGCACCACACGAAACGATCTGACTTATAAAATCGAATTCCTCAAGAAATTCATCTATTTCTACAAGTTGTCCAGCGATCACAAACTTGTAAGTAAATTATTAAAATCTGTATTTATTTGATGATGTAAATATTGTAGGTGCGTGGAAATCGGGCTGAAGGTTTGTAAGTAATTTGAGTGAAATTAGAGTGGGATTTGCACTGTCAATGTCGTTCACACACCCGTGTGACGACTGAGTAATGATGGGGTGACAGACGTCGATTGACGGGGGATGGAAGGAGCTTCACACGGTCGGTCGGGCGGGCGCGGGCCTGTCGGTGTGGTGTGGTGAGAGATCGAATCATTTCAGAGATTGTAGGCTGAGCCGTTGAGATAATTGCCAATTTATGAGTGACAATCTATGATAAATGGAGGGCGCCCATGAGTTGGATTGCAGCCGACAGTGTACTGTTTTTAAGCTGAGCAAACTAAGTTAACTAGCCAAGCACAGAAAAACCTTGTTAAGCAAAAATAGTTTCCCATCCATCATTTACATTGCGATGTGACTGGTGCCCAACTCATTTTTTGCTAAGCAAAGATAATTTCTAAGCAGTGTTTTCTGCTAAACATGAAATTGGGCCCCTGTGTGTAGTGAGTGGAAAAGCAGAACATCATGGAAGGCAAACAAAAAGGGGAATAATTATAATGGAAAAAAAATATTTAAAGAAATAGGGCCTCATATTAATAATATTTAACATAATTCGCACACATAATAACAACATTAGTATTGGTAAAACAATAATAAATCATTTGTCATTTGATCCTACTATAATATGTAACTAGACTAGGGGAAGGGTGTTGCTACTTCTAGAAACTATTTTAAGGCTCCCCGTGAGCGGGGAGCGCTACTTCTAGAAACTATTATAAGGCTCCCCCGTGAGCGGGGAGCCTCATAGTTTCTAGAAGTAGGGTTTAGCAGCGCTGAGGAATAATGTCATAATTTTTAATATGATGTAGCAATTTGAATTCATGATTTTGTTTTTGCTTCATACAAGTTTTGATATATACATGTACATGTATATCAACGCTAAAGTATGATCATTCCTCTTTTGGAGTAGCGCTTGGTAACATACAATTTGCTTAATTTAATTCTTATTTGTAATAAATTATTATCAATCATTATTTATAAATTAGGCTAATTGCTAGAATGATGAGTCAATTTGTGTAAACCCAGATGCTGGATGAACATGTTTTATGTATGAAAACCTTGTCCCTGTAATGGTTACTCCTGTCTGTGTCAGATCTCTACCGCACTATCGTTTGAGTGACATCTAAAATGAAAATGCTGAATCCTTGCTGGACCAGGATTACACCAAGCAAGATGTTAATTACAAAACTAGAATCAAAATAAGAATTCATCATATTAAACTGTTTTACTTTATATAAAAAAAAATTAAAAATTAAAAGAAAACTCTAAGGCTAGAGAAGATTTGTGAATTATTTATCTCCTTCTGTCTCCTGTTTCATGGGTTAGAAGTATATTTGGGTTTAAACACCACTCTTCGAGAGAAGGATGTGGAATTTTTACAAAAGACCACCAGACTTGTCCTGTCTTGAGTTTACTGGCCCGACACTAAAATCACTGACGGTTGGTATGGTGTAAAATTCAAACTCGGCCTAGCCTTGTCTTGTGTGCCTCTTAAAGGCACTATACATATTTGGTAATTGTCAAAGACCAGTATTCTCACTTGGTGTATCCCATCATTTAAGCATAAAATAACAAACCTGTGAAAATTTGGGCCCAATCGGTCTTCGAAGTTGCGAGAGTGATTAAAAGAAAAAACACCCTTGTTGGACGAATTTGTGTGCTTTCAGATAGGAATAAAAGACTTCTAGCAAGAAGTCCAAAAGACTTCGAGCAAGAAGTCTTTTATTATTTTAGTGAGAAAGTACCTTTCTCAAAAACTACGTTACTTCAGAGGGAGTCTTTTCCCACACAATGTTTGTATATTATCAACAGCTCTCCAATGCTCATTACCAAGTCAGTTTTTAAGTTAATATCTGTTTTGAGTAATTACCAAATGTGTACCTTCCCTTTAAATTCTTACGCAACCTTCTTAGCTGCACCAGCTGTATGTTATTATATTATAAACGCCTCCATCTGATAAATATCATGTTATTTTAATTTAAGGTTATTTGTGCTCAGTAATTACTACTTGAGCCTCTACCTTGACTAGTACAGACTTCCAGAGCTGCCTCATGTGCATGCCAAGGAAAGACAGGAATGTAGTCAATGTCAAAGGGCAGGTTAGACTTGTCAAAGTCTGTTGGTAGGAACAATCTTAGTGTTTTTGCTCAGAACAAGTGTCATTTCCAGGATTAAAAATGAGAAAATAGAATTAGCTGATTGCAAACTGCTTACCAACCAACCGGACCTACATACATCATGTACCATCCATTTACATTGCATGGTGTAAGTGCAAACAAATAGTTATTTTGCCTGATGTTTCGACCCTAGCAGAGCTTTACTAGAAGGCTAAGGGATTACACATACAAATAAAATAAAAATTCAGTTTATATTTTTTTAAACATCAACACTTAAATTACTTACAATCATTGTGACTGAGTCCATGTGTCACTTGTTACAAAACAACCAAAATGAGAACCATTCTACTGCAAACAATAATTAGCTGAAACTTCTATTTTAAAAACCTCTTTTATGACTCACCTCTCCATGCTAATTTCTATTGATAGAATAGGCCTACTTCCTTAACAACTTTAATTGTTTGTTTTGTTGTTTTTATTCCTCCATGGTTATAGTATCTTTTGTATCAGTACTTGTCGGTTTGTCACATATAATCACCAAGTACCTAGCCACAAACCTGTTTTTATACCGGTAACGGTGTTGGGGGGGGGGGGGGGTAATACAAAATAAATCAGGTATTTTAAAATCTGTTTAAATGATAGGAAGGAAAATAGCAGAGAAAGGTTAGAAATGTTATTCTGCGTAAAACGTTTAAATCATGAATGATAAATCGATTAAGATGTGATGAATCACAGTTCAGCAAGTGTGTTTTTTAGTCTCGATAACAAATTCCTTCAGATTTAGGAATCTCAAAAATGCAAAATCTAATCTATCTGTGTGTATTAGGAAAATCGATATCGTACAAACATACTTTTGTTGGAGTTGCTTGCTCCTGAAAACCTGTGTCATTCGAAGCCTGATAAAATGATTAAACTTTATAAAATAAATTTAAAAAAATTACATGTGGGCCAAGAAAATAAGCAAATCTAAATATAATGGCTTAATTCTGAAATGACCAAACAAAATCAACAATGGATGGATAATTTTTGTTCTTTTTCTTACTAATCACTGTATACATCTTGATCAATTGGTGCGCTTTCAACCGTTGGAAAATATGTGTTAAAAATGTTATTGTTATTGTCAATGGTAAATGATAAATGATGAGTACCCTCACCTTCTGTACTTGATGTTTATGATTCTGCTCAGTGCTCACATTTATTTGGATTATAAAGATCCCATTGCCTGAAGCATATAATAGTGATTCACTCCTTTTCAATGCCACACTACTTGATGGCATCACTGCCCAATATGTTTATTAATCCAACTAGAATTCTAGAAGGGGAGGAGTGGCTCGTTGTAAGGCATTCACTTTCAAAATTTGGTGGAGGAATTCCAGCCATCTGTTCACACTGGTCAGTACCGGTGATATTTTGACATGTGTGTTTTTGTTTATGCAGTTTGCAAGTATGAGTTGATAAAATGAAACGGGCCTTTGCTGTTCATTTAGTGTGATTGAGATGCAAAATAACTATTTATTAAAGAGTCAATACTGTTCACACTGTTGATATTTTGACGTGTGTGTTTTGAAATGCAGTTGTGCAAAATGTATTGATAAAATGAAACGGATGTTTGCTGTTCATTGTAGTGTGATTGAGAGAGATGCAATATTATGTATTTAAGGCCTGTACGCTTCGTTTTTGAAAGGGCAAGGGCACGAGGCATTTTCTAGGGCACCAAGGCAATGACCAGGGGGCACAGAGGCAATTGCCTCCGTGAAGTATCAGGCCTGCTATTTATTCTAGAAAAAGGAAAACATCACTCAGTGGAAAGCATTTTTCAAAACTGTGAAAAAATAAATGTCCCCTTGTGTGCAGTATTAGAGTGGATAAAAAGAAACAGACATATGTTTTTTTTTTGTGCGTGATTGAGATGCAGTGGGACTAATTCTAGAGTTAATAATACTCTAGTGGTGGTTACACAGTGCTCTCCTCAGCATTTACCAAAATTGGGGAATTATGGACCAGAATTTTTGATGTTTGGCCAAAGCATGCCTGTTGTTGAAACCAGGTCCTCTGGATGTTTTTCTCATGTTTGTTTTTCCTCAACTAATTCAGACCAACAGGGCCAATACAGGAAAGATCTCCTCACAGTAACAAGCCATAAACGATCTTAATCAGGAAGTTGTGAGATATTTTATTGAAGGCTACAATAACAATTGTTGGTTATTGAAACCAGCATAAAAGTCTTATATTGGCTGTTTACACCTAGTTTGAGCATTTAAGGCTGGATTTGTGGCATGGTGTATGCATGGTGATACTGCAGTACTTGGAAGTAAAGTGTTTCTCAAAATTCATTTTACTACCCAAAGCTGTTTCTCAAAATATATTATGTATTATCCAAAGCTGATGTACTTACCACATTATAAGTTTTTATTACCACTAATTTTCAGTCATTGGGCCTACCAATCCTCGAATTAACCGATGGCACTCACAGCGGTGCCATGTGCTTTTATTACTAGTGTCCTTTGTAAGGTTTCAATACAAATTGACATTTTCCTCATTGAAGTGCCCCTTAACAGAGGAAAATTGTTGTGCCCCGCCAAGAGTCAAGGGCCTGCATAACCAAATGGTACAGACCCTTTAAATGTGTCCTTTCCTTTAATCTTGAATTCTTTCAGATTACCTGACAGTGTATGCAGGCATCTTGACTTAAGGTCATCTGAGGTCGTTGCCATGGGATCATCATATGATAAGGAGCCATGTTGTGGCATCTCTCTTCTTAAGTACATCCTCTTCATCTTTAACTTCTTCCTCCTGGTGAGTCTTCTCAAATCTTTCTGCCACCTTTAAACAAAAGTTAAACATCAAGCCCCGTCAGTCGTGTGGATTTTTACCCCGAATTCGAGCCCTGTGTCAAGCTGATTGGATTACCTCATAAAATGCACTCACACAAAATATATTGTTATGATTGTTTGGTACAGGATATGCCTTAATACCTGCATGGATAAATCCCCAAAAGATCTTCTACCTTCATCTAAAAAATATTGACTGGAGATACAATATGTCGACTTTCTCCAGAAGACGACCAGAGCATACTGATGGAAACGTTGAGTTGAAACCATCGGTTCTTTTCAGAACCACCCCCAACTCATTAGAGATAGCAGGCCTGATACTTCATGGAGGCAACGGAGGCGATTGCCTTCGTTGCCCCTTGCCATTGCCTTGGTGCCCTTGAAATGCTCCAGTAGAAATTTACAATTTCCTCATAGGGTGCCCTTTGCCAAGGAGAAAATGCCTTGGTGCCCTTACCCTTTCAAAAACGAAGCATACAGCCCTGAGATAGTCATTACATGGTGTTACCGCAAACCTTTCTATATCAGATTTCCACCATGCAAAGTTTCAAATCCTACTTAATATGTCGACTGTGACAAGTTTAGTAGTTATTTTGGAAATCATAGAGATCATTTGTTTACATCATAAATTGCTGTAAGTGGACATTTCAGAAGATTCTGAAGTACTTTTAGATTTCATTTGCTTACTAGAAATGGAAAATCACATATTAGCCATATTTTTACCATTTCCATGTTGTAAATAAGGAAGGAAAGGGACTTATTTTACAGAATGCTTATTTATTTTTTGTCTAGCTCGGTGGTGCAGGCGTTTGTGGCATCGGACTCTGGACTCTACTCAAGAAATGGGACTACGCTAGCCTGCTGTGCGATGACCTCTACACAATATCAACTTACGTTCTGATCATTTCGGGTGGTGTGATCATTATCATAGCTGCATTGGGGTGCTTCGGTGCTCAACAAGAACACAAATGCTGCTTGCTTATTGTAAGTGAAGTCAGGAGACAAGACCTTCGGTTTTTGACGACCGTATTTGGCTGTTGAAGCCATTGGTATCAGTTTTAGTTACTGTCGTGAAGACTATAACTAGTATCAAAACAAAAAACAACTTTAAGGGGAGGTATGATTTTGTTTGGTTATCACTCCTACAATTAATGGAAATAGAAAACTTACTTGGCTAAGTATAGCAGCTTTTGATTGTTTCAAGCATTTTGAGAAACATTTCACTTCAAAGTTTATGTGGTTATGGAAAAAGAACATTGTTTGTCCCTTAAACAATTTGAATCTGAGAAAAATTTACTGTCAGATATTATGTTTCTCAGAT
This sequence comes from Asterias rubens, assembly GCF_902459465.1. Classification (NCBI taxonomy): domain Eukaryota; kingdom Metazoa; phylum Echinodermata; class Asteroidea; order Forcipulatida; family Asteriidae; genus Asterias; species Asterias rubens. Next base: position 692,290 of record NC_047083.1, read on the forward strand.
TGTGTATTCCAATGTTACGGATTGTTCTTCCTGCAAAGACAAAACAGCTCAAGATTTCTCAAAAGTGCATTTTAAAAGGTTAATTGCATTTTAAAAAACTTCATTTATATAGGATAAAAACAATCAAATGGCCACAAAAACCAAAGGTAATGTATACTTTGCCAATTAAGGTGACAAGTGGAGGCTTCAAACCTTACAGATTTCTTTCATGCCAATTTTATTTGGTCTTTCACAAATTAGAAGCAGAATTACTCATGATCTACACATAATTTCAAAACTTTCTTATTTTTTTTTATTCCCTCCTTGCAGTATTTTACGTTTCTGCTCTTCCTGTGTTTAGGCGAGTTGGTTGTTGGAATTTACGTTTACATCTACAGGGAGTCCGTAAGTATTATTAATATCATATACTTTATTTATTTTGTAACACTTCACGCTGGCAAAACACTAGAGCGTCCATAGTAATAATAAAGAAGAATAATAATATCAGTCGTTTTTTATATAGCGCTTTATTCACCACGTCTCAAAGCGCTTCCACATTATTACCCCTGGTCACTGGGCCTTAAATCATTCTTTAAACCATCTCAGCTCCCTGGGGAGTATACAGCCTGTGCAACCAAATATGTAGCACACTAAGCTAATCTATCACAAGAACCATCTCTGCCCTCACAGGTACCCATTTACATGTACATGTACCCCTGGGTGGAGCAAGACACTTTACCGTAATGGCATTGTCCTTTGGACGAGTGCTTGCTATATTTCTTATTATCAACCAAAGATGCCTTCGAGTGAACTTAGGAACTGTGGCTTGCAAGTCTGAGGAGACCTGTAAACAAGTGTGCTTGCTATGTGACATAAAAAAACTGGGTTAACCCTCATCTTGGTGCAAGACGTTTCTCGTTTACCTTGTTTGTCAAGGCATTTAAACTCCAAGTTAATCAAATCAAAATTTTGTAAAACCGACTCCTCCTTTCCTTTTCTTTAAGGTGAATATAGAGTTAGAACGATGCTTGAATGAGACGATTGTTGCCAATTATGGTATGAAGGGACAGAAAGAATTCACCGAAGCCTACGATGATCTCCAGAGAACCGTGAGTATTTTTTTCTTTTTCTTTTTTTTCAAGAACAATTAGCACCAATAACCAAGTATGAAATGAGAAGAAAGGTTCACTTCTAGAGGAAAACCCCAAATGGGGAAAACTCACACAATCAGTTAGGGATCGGAAACCTAACCACGGAAAGCTCCGGTTTGAGGCTCTATTACATGCATAACACAACACACTGGACCTCCAGTTTAACGTCCCATCTGAAGGACAAAGCAACAATGGTTACATGTCCCGCTTAGGGACACAAGTGGTAAAGCCATTGGACCCTTTCGGTACAGAAAAAAAAAAAAAAGTTCACAGATTTACAAATAATTTACAGGGTTTACAGAAGGTAATGGTGAAAGACTTCTCTTGAAATATTAGTCCATGAAATGCTTTACTTTTTGAGAAAACGGTAAAACAATATAAATTCTCGTTAACGAGAATTACGGATTTGTTATAAACACATGTCATGACACGGCGAAACGCGCGAAAACAGGAGTGGGTTTTCCCGTTATTTTCTCCCGACTCCGATGTCCGATTGAGCCTAAATTTCCACAGGATTGTTATTTTATATATAAGTTGTGATACACGAAGTGTGGGACTTGGACAATACTGTTTACCGAAAGGGTCCAATGGCTTTAAGACTGAGACTCGAAGCCACACCAGAGTTTGAAATCGGTGCGCTTAACTGCTCAGCAAATACACACGGTACAGAAATTCATGGTTTACCTGTAAGAACTTTAATAATATGTATTCCCAACCTGCCAATCGGTGAGTCTGACATGGTCTAAACTAAAGTGAGCCAGCTTTTGCAAGTTCCCTTTGCTGATGCGTTTTCGAAATAAACATGTTATTGCACTGTCTTCAAAGAGATTCATTCCAACAATGAAAGTTGCAATATTAGTTTAGAAATCCAATCTATCTGTTTCACTTCCTACTTGTATAGTTCCAATGCTGTGGTGCTGCAAGTTATGCCGATTACCAGCTAAGCCAATGGAAAGTGAGTGGTAATGCTGGTAACCTGAGTACCCCAGATAGCTGCTGTAAAACGGAGAGCAGCTACTGTGGCGTGAGAGACCATCCGTCAAATATCTACCACTTGGTAAGTCACTGGTTCCCAAAGTCATCTCGTAAGCATTTGCTTTGTAAAGTCACTGGTTCCCCCCGAGTCATCAAACAAAATTCACCATATGCTATAAGTCACTGGTTCCCAACGTCATCTAGCAAGAGTTTACTTTGAGAGTGATTAACCCTCACTTTAATTTGTTTGGGTAGGTATCATTGCATTCCTTAGCAGCAAAGACTGTGAATGTTCAGTCTCAAGCACCATTGTTAGTTCTTGGGTACACAAATACAGAGAGGATCAAAATTAAAGCGGAGTTTGTGTTCAGATGTTTGATGTCATTTCAGACAGTTTATGATGCAACCTGGTGACTGATTGATCAATATGTTTTTCCTTGACATAGGGGTGTGTGGATGGACTCGCTAACTACTTCAGTGGACATCTGGCCATTATCGGTGCGGTGTGTGTAGCAATCGCAGGTGTACAGGTAAGATAAAGACATCAAGACAAACAGAGCATTCATAAGGAATTGTAACCACAAGGTTGTCAGTTCGAATCCTACCAAGCTAACTGCTGATTTCACAATGACTAGAATTTAGTATTATCGACTAGTTACCAAATCACAATGTCTTGTTTTGTGCAATTTATAATCATAGACATTTAACCAATGTGGGTATGTTCAGACAGCGTACTAAGTTAAACCCAAACCGGTTTAAATTCTACGAGCAGCGGGGGGTGGTCGTAACAATAAAAAACCCTTGCGTTCAGACAGCACTGAGTTAAACCCAATACGGTTTATCTTTGGTTTTGAGAGGTCAAAGCAAACGCGGCCCCGTGACTCTAACATCCTGTTTATCATTGGTCACCGTGTGTTTACATAATGATTACGGAGGTCAATGGGTCGTCTGTTGTGAGTTAAACCGGTTGTGGTATTTTTTATTCTGTCCACACACAGTGTTAAAAGTTAAACCCGAAGCGGTCTAAAGATAAACCCCCTCCCTGGACGGTTTATCTTTTGTGGGTTGAACTCGATTCGGATTTTAGAACCGTTCAGACAGACCGAGTTGAACTCGATTGGGTTAAACCATGAGTTAAACCAATTTTAGTACTGTGTCTGAACGACCTCTTTTTGTATGAGAGAGATTGGCTTTAACCAGCTTGATGTTTATATCCCATTGCACGCACTGCAATTTCCCTACGTATATGAGAAAAATGTAGATTTGTGTTTGCAAAGGGCACCCCAGAAATAGCACAGGGTGCCGTGAGTCAATGGACCGTTCCGGCTTTCCACTAAGCTCCGCCCACCGCGCACGTGAGCAAGACACGTGTCAAGCACTCCCAATGACATTCTGCGTGATTCTGCCGCGCGTGCCAAATATACGCGCACGCATGACCGCGTTTGTCCGACCACAATCATTGCTGTGATCGGTCAAATGGGTGAACGCGCAGTTTGATTGATAGGCCGGATCGGTCCATTTGAGGCCTGCCCCTGTTGGAGTTTTGTCAAAGTCCCCTTGACGGGAACATCACACAAACATCCATTATAATATCGTTGCGGTACCCGCTGCCAAAGCATAGGATTCTAACTGCCTCTAGCTACCGGGCAATCTTAGTAATCTAGTTGGTAAGACACTCTTAGAATTGCAAGGGTCATGGGTTCAAATCCCACCCGTAAGATGCCTGTGAAATTTTTTCACAGGACTTTGGAGAGTACCAAGTATACAATGCTAACACACATTGGTGTATGAGTAAAAACCAAAATTAATATTCTTTATCCCCGATGCAAAGTTAACATCCAATAGACTCAAATTTAAAACCAATGAATTTTCTACATTTTCTTTATTATTAGTTTAATTTTATTTGTTTTTTCTATGCAGATATTTGGTCTGATCTTCTCGATATGTCTCTACTGTCATCTTAAGTACGAAGAACAAGAGCCGTACTAAACTGAATAATGTGCAAAGTCAATTTTTGTTATGTGCAAAACTACTTTATTTTTCAACCTGTAGATATTATGCGTGCTTAAAAACTATCGACTCTCTTTTGTAACTAGAGGGCAGTGTTTTATTACCGTAACCATGCAGATTTGTATTTCTCCAGCTGTGTATTTTTTGGCTAATTTTTGTGAATTTTGAGTGTTTTAATCGATGTTTGATAACTAAACTTAATACAAGTATTACTATAAAAATCACTCACATTATAAAAAGAAAACAAAGGGGGGGTGTATTACATTATTTGGTTTTAACCATTCACCGATATCGAACAAAACTAGCATGGTAGTGGTATAAGGTCTGAGCCTAAATGGAGTCTGTCTTAAAATTCCCACACATTTTGTATCAATTGTTGTTTAGCTTCTGGCTTATAACAAAAAACCAAGCGTATTCTGACAAATATTCTGATAATGATTATGCAAATGAGCTTTGTAAGTGTACACTTTTTTAATTAAATTTAATAACATAGTTGAAAAATGGTATATATCATATGATTGTTCATTTTAGTATTTGATTGCAAATTAATTGTTTAGCAGAATTTGTCTGTCATCAATACAGGCACATGTAACTCCAAATTAAAATGCCTCTAAGAATTTTTTCTGCTGAAAATGGTGCTGTTCTAGTGATTATTTTTTTCTAGAAAGTAGAAAGAAGTTTGCAGGTTACTTTAATTTACACTGTGTAAGCTTTACCAATAAGTGATTGGGTTGATGCTAGGGGTAGAAGTTGGGGGGGGGATAGTCTTTGAAAATCAGTCCTTTAATAAGCAGTTCTAGCATCACTCAAGTACTTTAATGTATTTGCAATCTTCCTCAATATTATGTACTTGCCTCGATTGAAAATGTATTGTACTAATCCATAAGACGTGTAAATTATGCAACTCTCATTATTATATTTACTATTTTGTATATAACGTTTATAAAGTATTCAGTAATAATTGGTCACTTAGATTGCTTATTTTGACCTGATGACCTAGTTGGTGTAGTCTTAGTCACAAGGTGTTACATGGTAAGATTTTATGAGTGCGTAAGTTTAGAGAACAAGAGGTCAGGCGTGGTATTTGGCCCTTGGAGAAGAGTAGGCAGTTAATGAGTAAAAAGGCTGGCAAACATGTACTGTATTGAACTTTTGGGGGTGGCCTTAAAGGCAGTGGACACTATTGGTAATTACTCAAAATAATTATTAACATAGAACCTTTCTTGATTACGAGTAATGGGGAGAGGTTGGTGGTATAAAACATTGTGAGAAACAGCTCCCTCTGAAGTGACGTAGTTTTCAAAAAAGAAGTAATTTTCCACGAATTTGATTTTGAGACCTCAGATTTAGAATTTGAGGTTCTTGAAATCAAGCATCTGAAAGCACACAACTTTGTGTGACCATGGTGTGACAAGGGTGTTTTATCTTTCAATAATATCTCGCAACTTCGACTACCGATTGTGCAAAAATTTTCACAGGCTTGTTATTTTATGCATGTATGTTGAGATACACCAATGGTGTCCTGTGTCTTTAAGGCGAACGAACAGTTTTTTAGATGCATCTGAAGGTAAAAAAGACCAAAAAAAAAACAGTTAAGAAAAGTAAGAATTAGTCGAGCAACAGCTACAATGACAGGATCCCTTACTGTGTTGAACTTTCGTGGGCGCCCTTGATGGATGCGGGGTTACGATCAAATTGTTGGCCATTGCATGTATATAAATTTCCACTGTTAGGCAATGATTGTGGACGATTGCAGGGCTGTATGCTTCATTTTTGAAAGGTCAAGGGCACCAAGGCATTTTCTTTGGCAAAGGGCACCCTATGAGGAAATTGTAAATTTCTATTGGAGCATTTCAAGGGCACCAAGGCAATGGCAAGGGGCAACGGAGGCAATTGCCTTCGTTGCCTCCGTGAAGTATCAGGCCTGCGATTGTAAAAAATATAGGCCTAATGCCCTCATTTGAATAATTTAGATTTGATGATTGGACGATTTACACCACTAGGGGTGTCTTGTCAACCAATAAGCTGGGCTGGATTTCAAAAAGCGTTAAGATTATCACCATATTGATTTGTACAGTGACATCATACTTTGCTTAGCAATTAAGATTAGTACACAGTTAAGATTAATCTTAGCCGGTAGTGAAACCTGCCTGTGGTCTGTTTTTTGGAAAATAAACGCATGTAAAAGTTTTTATTTAATGATTTTCTCGCTTAAAGCTGTAGTCGCAATTAATCAGTGAACAATAACTTTCTTTTTGTAGAATAAACAATAAATTTGAATGGTTTGGTTTTGTTAACTTGTTGTGTTTTATAGGCCAATCTCAGCCATGATTGGTGCTCTGAAAAGTCTGGTCAGAACAAGACGTCGTCGTCCTATGAGTCATGGCTGACCCTTTGTGACCCTGTTTATGATGTAGTTCCACTTCTGTCTATCCAGTGCAGATCGATAAGCAACGTTTATTGATAAGCCCGTGAGTTCTTTGATTCCCTCTGTCCAACGAAGTTTTTGACGGCCACGTCGGCGACTACCTGCTACACATCCTTGCACAATGATCTTCTCAAGGTTGTCCCCCTCTCTTCTGGATATGTGACCAAAGTACTGAAGCTTGTTTTTGTTAATTTTTGAGGGCAAGGTGGGTCTATCTTCTCCTATCAGGTTTCTAACAAAAACATTGGTCTTGTGCTCTTGCCATGATATTCTCAGCATTCTCCTCCAGCACCACATCTCAAAAGCGTTGATCCTGTTCCTGTCAGAACAAGACACTGGAGGTTAAACAAGGGGGACCAGCCCACTATACGTCAAACCAGGCCAATAAGGGCAATAACCTTCATGGAGGCAATCTCCTTCAATCACTGCGCTCTAACACAAAACTGGATTCATTTAAGAACTGCCTGAAAACCCACATACATGTACATGTATACAACAAGTTGCTCTGTAGTTTGTACATGCAAATGTTACTTGTTTGCTTTCTGCATTTGAAGACCACAAACAACATTCTATCCAGTGTGGACACGCTGGTGGACATGGAGGGACTTTAAATATGGAAACTCTTTCCCACAAGTACCACAAACAAATGGTTTCTCTCCAGTGTGGACACGCTGATGCTCTTTCAGTGCAGATTTAAATGAGAAGGTTCTTCCGCAGATATCACAAACAAATTGTTTCTCTCCAGTGTGGATACGCTGATGTTTGTTAACAGATGACGTTGACGAAAAGTTTTTACCACAAATATCACAAGCAAACAGTGTGGGTAAGCTCATGATTCGTCAGGTGTGCTTTCCTCGAGAAAGCTTTTCCACAATAGTCACAAACAAATGGTTTTTCTGCAGTGTGAATATGTTGATGTTTGGTCAGATAGGATTTTATGGAGAAGGCTTGTCCACAAAGATCACAAACAAATGGTTTCTCTTCAGAGTGGATACCTCGTTGGTGAGCGGAAAGAGCTGATGTCTGCACAAAAGCTTTTCCACAAAAGCTACAGACAAATGGTTTCTCTCCAGTGTGGGTACGCCAATGAAGGATAACGTACCCTTTATTCTAAAAAAGTTTGGCCACAAGTCTCACAAGCAAATGGTTTCTCTCCAGTGTGGATACGCCGATGGTCTGTCAGGTGCGTTTTCTTCGTGAAAGTTTTTTCACATAAGTCACAAGCGAATGGTTTCCCTCCAGTGTGGACACGCTGATGAGTTGACTGTGATGATTTACATGTAAAGGCTTTTCCACAAATGTCACAAAAATAAGGTTTCTCTCCAGTGTGGACACGCTGATGGTTTATCAGGGTGGATTTGAGAGAGAAGGATTTTCCACAAAGGTCGCAAACAAAAGGTTTCTCTCCAGTGTGGATGCGCTGATGGTTGGTTAGGGACTTTAAATATGGAGACTCTTTTCCACAAGTGCCACAAACAAATGGTTTCTCTCCAGTGTGGACACGCTGATGTCTAGTCAGGGCTGATTTCTTTATGAAACCTTTTCCACAAAGATCGCACACAAATGGATTCGCTCCAGAGTGGACAACAACCTGATGGCGTGTCAGGTTATACTTTTAAGAGAAGGTTTGTCCACATAGATCACAAACAAGTGATTTCTTTGCAGTGTGGACACGGTGACGCTGATGACGGTTCAGGTTCTCCTTACGTGAAAACGCTTTTCCACAAAAATCACAAACAAATGATCCCTCTCCAGAGTGGACGAGCTGATGGGAAGTCAGGTGTGCTTTTCGTATGAAAGATTTTCCACAAATGTCACAAATGAATGAATTCTCTCTAGTGTGGATTCTCTGGTGGTTGACCATGCTGCTTTTAAGTGAAAAATCTTGACCACAAACATCACAAACAAATGGTTTCTCTTTGGTGTGGGCATGTTGACTGCGTGTCAGTGGCATTCTATGGCAGTATTCTCCACATATATAGCTGGACTATAAATGTTATTCCTCCTTGACCGTTTCCCACAAATGGAGTCAAAACAAACAAAGTCTCTTCACAGTAGACTGTGATGCACGGATTATGTGTTTTCTTAGCACTGAAAAAAAAATCAGCAAATTAATGATTTGGACTATGATCCAAAGATATTTTTAGGGCCTACATGTATGTTATCTATGATAACTTTGTACAAAAACACTTCTTTAAAGGCAGTGGTAATCGTCAAAGACTAGCCTTCACAGTTGGTTTATCTCAACATATATGCATAAAATAACAAACCTGTGAAAATTTGAGCTCAATCGGTCATCGAACTTGCGAGTGGTAACAAAAGAAAAAAACACCCTTGTCACACCAAGTTGTGTGCGTTTAGATGGTTGATTTCGAGACCTCAAGTTCTAAATCTGAGGTCTCGAAATCAAATCCGTGGAAAATTACTTCTTTCTCGAAAACTATGGCACTTCAGAGGGAGCCGTTTCGCACAATGTATTATACCACAAACCTCTCCCCATTATTACTCGTCACCAAAGAAGGTTTTATGCTAATAATTATTTTGAGTAATTACCAATAGTGTCCACTGCCTTTAAGAAATGGACAGCTTTGGTAATAACGTAAAGAATTAGTCGCCATAAAAACTTACAGTATGGGTGCGTTCATTTAGCTTCCCTGGGTCGGCGCCCTAGAGTAGTATGTCACGGTAAATGTAATTTGTGTACACGTTTTTTTGGAAAAATTTTCAAATCATCACATCTGGACAAAGTCATCATTTAGTAAGCCCTGTTATGTGTCATAGTAATTCCACAAATGTAAGGAATAAAATGAGGTATGTTGGAGTAGTATTGGACTTTTTTAAGTGGGAGAAATTTGCAATCAAACTACCTCGCATTTTGCGTCTTTGAAAACTTAGCGTTTAAGACATGTATCAAAGGTGGGCTGTAATGGTGACAGTGATGAGACAGATGTTAAAAGCGGAGCCATTAACAGCTCAACAAGGTGGGCTAGGTCAGGTGTGGTACGTGCGTTATTATTTTCTAATCTGAACAAAATACAAACTAAAAAAGCATGCACGCTTATTACAAAAACTGTGGAAGCTAACTTAAGCAAGTTAGAAATACACACAATAACTGTTTAGTAACTTTATAAATTAGTGAAAGTAGTTACGTACCAATTTAGAACAGACGATTGCAGTACGAACGATCAGATCCAGATCTTGTACTCTCTGCTGTTGTTTAAAAATGCCCCCGCGGCGCGTCGAGCGAGCGAGAAGTTTAACATGGCGCCCTCTCTAGTCATATCCACCGTGGTGACGAGAGGGATGGGCGGGGCTGCGTGAGTGGGGACAACACCCCTCCCTCTGCCGTGTTCGTTAGTTTGTTTGTTTGTTTGTTTGTTTATTTGTTTGTTTGTTTGCTTGTTTGTTTGTTTGTTTGTCTGTTTGCTTGTTTTATTTTTGTTCAGTGCAAAAATTAGTGATTTCTCCAGCTGCAGCCTCGGCAACTAAATCGGAAACGGTGTTCCGTCCGTCATCCTTGATAAAAGAAAAACAGGATTGCCAACCAAGTTCCATTATGCTATGCAATTTAAGCAATGTCTTGTGCTTAGCACTAAGCAGCCCTATAAAATTGGGCCCTGATGCCCCAGGTATCAGGTGGATTCCTTTAGTAATAATTAAATAATTAAATCAATGTATAAAATAAAGACATAAAAAATGTCAATCAATTAAGAAAAGAAAAAAAATAAGGTCACTTTAGAGTAACCAGAGGATGTCAATCAATGGTGTAGTTTTCCAGTAAAAGGGTTAAAACAACCAAATCAAAACAAATTGAAGGTTCTTTATTTGTATTCCCAAATTATTTTTTATTCCCATGTTCTGAAAAGGCACTGTTGTGATAATACTTACGAAGGACTTGTACAAGGCTACACTCATGTTTATTCATATGCTAGTAAGCCCTGTGTATGTCACACAACCAGTTTTCTACAGTTACCTCAATAAACCATTGTGTTTCAACTTATAACAACAAGTCTCCAACCTTGTAACTTTATAGTATTACAACATGGTTACAGAAGCGTACTACCGTAGTCATATGCAATTGTGTCCGCCATGCAATACTGTCCACTCCGGACACGTATTTATTTGTATTTATTTGTTTATTTCCTTTATTTACCCAGGGTGAGCAATATCAGTAAAAAACTGGTTTCCATTTGGGCCATGCGAACAAACTAACATGTTAAAAGTAAACATAAAATCACATGATAAATTACGACATAAAAATTACGTAAAATATTTAAGAATGTTAATATTAACAAAAATTCTCTCGGCAAAAGCTTACCGGTTCAGTTCATTAAAGGCAGTGGACACTATTGGTAATTACTCAAAAATATTATTAGCATAAAGCCTTACTTAGTAACGAGGAATGGGGATAGGTTCATGGTGTAAAACAATGTGAGAAACGGCTCCCTCTGAAGTGCCATAGTTTTCGAGAAAGAAGCAATTTTCCACGAATTTGATTTCGAGACCTCAAGTTTAGAACTTGAGGTCACGAAATCAACCATCTAAACGCACACAACTTCGTGTGACAAGGGTGTTTTTTCCTTTCATTATTATCTCGCAAGTTCGACGACCGATTGAGCTCAAATTTTCACAGGTTTGTTATTTTATGCATATGTTGAGATACACCAACTGTGAAGGCTAGTCTTTGACAATTACCAATAGTGTCCACTGCCTTTAAACATATCAGTCGAGTTCGGTAGGTGCAACCAAGGATTAATCTGGCGGCTCTTTTCAGTTACCGTGACCCCATGAAGTGGCACCGTAACTCAATAGTCTTTTCAATAGTCTGTTCAACAGGTTACTATGTGCGTTGTATCGGCCTCCCTAAACCGTACAACAATAGGCCAAACTCGGTAACACAAAAGTTTTAACCAACGTATGCATATGCAATCGTGTCCGGGGGTGCAAAAACCTTTCGGTGGACATAAAATGACTGTACATCATACCGAATATCAGTAACAAGCAATATGCAACAAATGGAAATTTGGTTGGTAATCCTGTTTTTATCTAAGAAGAAATTTCATGCTAAGCAAATTTTTGTGCTTAGCAGCTCTATGAAATTGGGCCCAGATCTACTTGTTCTATTCTAAACAAACATAGTCAATTAAAGCACTGGACACTATTGCAGTATTGGTAATTACTCAAAATAATTGTTAGCATCAAAACCTTCTTGGTAACGAGCAATGGAGAGCTGTTAATAGTAATGGTATAAAACATTGTGATACGGCTGCCTCTGAAGTAATTTTTGAGAAAGAAGTAATTTTCACTAAAATATTTGAATTAAATTTGAGACCTTAGCTGAGGTCTCGAACTCAAGCATTTGAAAGCACACTTGTGCGACAATGGTGTTTTTTCTTCCATTATTCCCTCGCTACTTCAACGACCAATTGAGTCTAAATTTACCCCTTTTTGTTATTTTATGCATACATGTACATGTACATGTACGTGTACATGTATACATGTATGTTGAGAGACACCAAGTGAAAATACAATACCAAAGGTGTCCAGTGGCTTCAAAATAAAAATTATGAACACATAATTATTAAGAATTATATTCACTGGGGATACCTAATGTTCTTGTTCTATATATTCTAAACATACATAGTCAATTAAAATAAAAATTATGGTGACAAAACTATTGAGAAGTTTATTCCATGTGAATGTACTTGTTCTGTTCTAAACATACAGTCATAAGGGAAGCTTTCTACTATAGCATTATCTTCAAACTGTGTGAGTTTAATGTAAATCTTTCCTACAAAAAGTACCCAGACCCTTGTTCAGTCACAAGTTGACTGACCCCATACTGGATATCATCGATTGGGCCTGCAGTCTAAGCTTAAAGGGTTACGTTGCCTTGGATTGGGCGAGTTGGCGCTTGAAGGCGCTTGAAACCGTTTATGAAAACATGCCTCAAAGTTGCATGGTGTTCCTTAATACAACACGTGAACTAACACATTCGGCCGTTTTGTAGTTAAAAAAGTAACAGGAAAACCACGCCATGTCCATGCATACTTCGATCGTGTTCCCAGGTTTCGTTGAGCATACTGCATAATTATAGTTAGAACGGATCATTTAATTATTTTCCTGCGGTCGATGTTCACGCTGCTGATGGGTGGTCAGAGAACGTTTGTGTGAAAAAGCTTTTCCACAAATGAGACAGAGATACGGTTTTTCCCCAGTGTGGACCCGCTGATGACTAGTTAAATTAGTTTTCTGAAAAAATGTTTTTCCGCAAATATCACAAAGAAATGGTGTCTCTCCAGTGTGGATTAGATTATGGTCTTTCAAGTGAGATTTTCGTGAAAATGCTTTTCCGCAAATGTCACAAACAAATGGTTTCACTCCAGTGTGGACTCTCAGGTGGTCATAGGAAGATTGAATCGAAAATGCTTTTCCACAATAGTGACAAACAAAATGGTTTCTCTCCAAAGTGAATTCTCTGGTGTCCAGCAAATTTGATTTGATTTGAAAGTTGAGTTGATTGTCCACAAATTCCATGTTTCTCTCCAGTGTGAACTCTTAAGTGAGTCCTTAAATTGCTTTTGTGAGCAAATTCTTTTTCACAAATGTCACAAACAAAATGGTTTCTCTCCAGTGTGGACACGCAGATACAAACCCAATTGTTGTTTTGAAGGAAATGCTTTTCCACAAATCTCACAAAGAAATGGTTTCTCTCCAGTGTGGACCAGCTGATGGCGTGCCAGTGACGATTTATGCGAGAAAGCTTCTCCACAAATATCACAAACAAAAGGTTTCTCTCCAGTGTGGACACGCTGATGATCTATCAGTGAACGACTATATGAATACGATCTTCCGCACAATTCACAAACACATGGTCTTTCCGCTTATGGACAGTCAGGTTAAACTTTTGTGAAAAAGCTTTTCCACAAATATCACAAACGAACGGTTTCTCTCCGGTGTGGGTACGCCGATGAACAGTCAGGTAAATTCTTTGTGTGTAGGCATGTCCACAAATTTCACACACAAAATGGTCTTTCTCCGGTGTGGATACGCGTATGAACAGTCAGGTTATTTTTGTGTGTGTAGGCATTTCCACAAATGTCACAAACAAACGGTTTCTCGCCAGGTTGGGTACGCTGAGGGAGTGTCCGTGAGCAGGATTTTCCAAAAGTTTCACAAACAATTGACTTTTCTCCAGTGTGGACTCTTTGGTGCTTTCTTAGTTAGTGTTTTTGAGAGAACGACTTGCTACACACATCACATACAAATTCAAATGTCTTCTTCCGCTCACAATTCATGTTCAAAAATTATTTTAAAACATCATTGCCAACATCACAAATAAACAGTTTCCCCTCCTCCGTGCAAGTTCGATTTATGATTTAATTTACATCAGTGTCTTTAAGTTAACAGTGGTTGATGACTTTAAAGTCGCAGTGTTACATCACTCATCTGCAGAGAAGGCAGAAACAAAACGTGTATTTTTCTACTAATGATTTAATATTATTATTTTTATTATTATTATTACTCAAATGACTTTAGCATAGGCTTTTGAAATCAATCAATCAATCAGTCAAAGGTCAGATGCTGGAGAACTAACTACTTCTAGCTTAGAAACTATCAGCTCACCCTTTCTAGAAGTATTGCAGAACAGTTGAAAATACCACTTGATTATCTGAGTTTTTCCATAAAAAAGAAAAGGATGAGGGCATGTTTTTGTTTTTTCTTTTTTCTTTCAAAGGTGGCCGCCAAGCATTTTTATTCAAACTTGCCACCAATTATTCCGTTTAAAATCACCACTTACTTTATGTAGTTTGTAAAAGATTAGTAAGTTTAATGAAAAATTAACTTAAATTTTTTTTTTTTTTTAACAATATGTAAAATAAAAAATAATTAAACAAAGGATGCGGCCTCAAAATAGAAAGGGAGGGGACGATCAACTTTTGGCCTTATTTAAGCATTTTTAACATAAAAGCTCTCTCCAATGGTTTTTGTTTCGTTTAAGGATTTGAGTACTTTTTCAAAATGTCCATAGATTTACATTAAACTTACAGAGTTTGAAGATAATGATAGTGGAAAGCTTCCCTTCAAATCTTACTTACTGAGGTGCTGTAGTTTTTGAGAAATGAGTAAAACAATGACATGAAAAAACGTTTGAAATGATTAAAATATTGTCGTCTCATGAGACGAAAATTATTTTCATGACATTGTTTTACTCATTTCCCAAAAACTACAGCACATCAGCACTTAATATTTTCAGGGAAGCTTTCTACTATCATTATCTTCAAACTGTGTAAGTTTAGTGTAAATCTATGGAAATTGTGTTTTTTGTCCTACAAAAGTTACATAGACCCTTTAAATTAGTTGACAGAAATTAACATTTTTTTCACATACCTGCCATGTATCTTGCCTTTATAAACAAATGTTCTCCAGCAGATTTCGTTGGTACACCACCCATTCCAAAGATCACACACGACCAATGACTCGACTACAATGTACATGTAGGCCTATGCACATAATATATCACAATCCCCCGTTGGCCTTCCCACAACACACTGCATGTTAGTGGACACTATTTGTAATTGTCGAAGACTAGCCTTCACAGTTGGTGCTCAACCATGCATAAACAACCTGTGAAAAATTGAGCTCAATCCGTCATCGAAGTTTCGAGATAATAATGAAAGAAAAAACACCATTGTCACACAAAGTTGTGTGCGTTTAGATGGTTGATTTCGATACCTCAAGTTCTTAATCTGAGGTCTCGAAATCAAATTCGTGGAAAATTACTTCTTTCTCGAAAACTATGGCACTTCAGAGGGAGCCGTTTCTCACAATGTTTTATACCATCAACATCTCCCCATTACTCGTCATCAAGAAAGGTTTTATGTTAATAATTATTTTGAGTAATTACCAATAGTGTCCACTTCCTTTAAACATGGAGGCCGAATTAAAGGAACACATTGCCTTGGAACGGTCGAGTTGGTATTTGAAAAGCGTTTTGTAACCGTTTGTTATAAAATGCATATGGTTCGAAAGATGTTGTAAAAGTAGAATACAATGATCTACACAAATATGCCTCGAAATTGTGTGGTTTTCTTTTTACCTCGTCCGTGATAGTTCGCGACGTAAAAAGTAAACCGTACAGTTTTGAGTGATACTTGTGTGGATCATTATAGTCTACTTCTAAAACATCTTTCTAACCATTATGCATTTCATAACAAACGGTTTCAAACGCTTTTTATAGACCAACTCGACTTCTACCTCCCCATGTGTAAACAAATTAGACAAAGCCAAGTTTGCTCGGTATGGCACATTTCTATGCTTTTTACGGATGACTAGTCGTCACAGTCGGTACAGATCAGTGTATTTTTGATCAAATTTTGAATAATAATAACGGAGCTGATAACAAAAGCTCCACTGTAAACGTGAACCAAGGGCAAGGTGTTTTTTTACGGATGACGTGTCGTCACAGCTGCAGACAAAAACCCACTCACTCGACCCAGAATTGACAATTAAAATCAGTGGATTGGATCCAAGAGTGAGTAAACAACGGCTAACGTACTTCTAGAAACTATGTTAAAGGAACACGTTGCCTTGGATCGGACGAGTTGGTCTATAAAAAGCGTTTGTAACCGTTTGTTATAAATTGCATATGGTTGGAAGGGTGTTTTAAAAGTAGAATACAATGGTCCACACAAATTTGCCTCGAAATTGTGTGGTTTTCATTTTACTTTGCGAACTAACACGGTCGGCCATTTATTGGAGTCAAAAGTTTGACTCCCATAAATGGCCCACCGTGTTCGTCGACGAGGTAAAGGCAAAACCGTGTAATTAGTTCGAGGCGTGTTTGTGTGGATCATTGTATTCTACTTTTAAAACATCTTTCCAGTTTTTGAGAAATGAGTGAAAAAATGTCTAATTTAGACTCCGAGCGAGGTGGTCAAAAACCCCTAAAGGCATCTAATACTACATTTCAACCCTACTTAATAGTTAAAGGCGTTAGCAGTTCTTATTTAGTGACAATGTTCGCAAAATCATGACACGAGAATTATTTCGCCGGATCATAATCCCCTCTGTTGATACAAATACATGTAAACCCTCGTATTATGCATTGGGCCTCATGGCCTAGTGGCTATCAGTCGCGCTAACATCTCTGATACCTGCGAGTTCGAATCTCCATGTGAATCCAATTTTTTGTTTTTTCCCCCAAAACTAAAAAAATATTTCTTTTTGTAATATTTAAGTTTTTAGATTCTTATCTTTATATCGATAGTGTTGCCTTTTCTTTTTCTCAATTGTTAGCCAAACATAACCTGTGTGCATGTGTAACCCGGAAAAAGGGTACACTTAGAAAATGAATGAATAAAGCTAAATAAGAATGCTAACTATGGGGGCACTCGCTTGAACAAATGAGAAAAACCAAGATCGGTAGGGCTAAGACGCGAGGAGATGCAAAAAAATAGGAACAGTGACTCAAAGTGTAGGTTTCTCAACAAAAACAACTAAAAATAGCTTTATTGACTATAAATCAATCAACAAAAGCAGTATTAAACAATAAAAACCTCTAGACCAAAACGAATGGACTTGGACCTCGCACTTTAAAATTACTCTGTTTGAAACCTCAACTTCAACAAAGGAAACCTATACCAAGAACTATTAAAAAACTCAACTAAACCAAAACTAAAATACAAACACAGTTAAACCATCAAACACAGTGCCAAAGAAAAGTTACAAATTAAAATCAAAATGGCTTTAGGATACCGAGTCCAAAATAGCAGAAAATACACTTGAAAGATGGCAAAATTACATGGTGAAGAGAGAGCTAAGAACACATGTGCTCCCTGCGCTGCCAGGCTGCTATCTGATTATAATTATATAGGCTACAATGCACTGGATGGGTGACTACACTACCAAAGGATTAAGAAACTGTTTACCAACATGTAACAAAAGACTTCTAAGAAATAACAACCTACATGTACAGGGGTGCAATAAAACAGCTGAAGGGACAATGTAAACAGGAAAAGCAATTAACTAGAACCTGGAATTAACTAACTTGAATAATAACACAATGCATTTTCTACCCCTACTACACATGCATGACAAGATGATGTTTGAAAAACACAGTAAGCGGAAAATGGTGATCATAAGCGCAGAGTTTGGTGGTTAAGAGTTCTGTGAAATCAAATCGTACTAGATCAAACATCAAACCACAGACCCTAAAAAAAATTAAAAATCGTAATTAATTAACCACGTGACCCATATTTGCATATTTAATTGTACAAGGGGACAAAGTTGTTGGAACTTCCTGTTGATGCTGTTATTATCATGAGAACATCAGCATAAGTATTGGAATTGCACTGCCTATTGAACCACTTGGAGTGTTCAAGGAGTCCAACACGTTAGTCTAGAGTCCAACTCTGATTGTAAAAATCAATTCAGGCATCATCTTCAATTTAATTTTATGCAACAAGCAAACTTATACATTTTCTGATTTTATTTCAAAGGGTAACATAAATGGCTGTTAGCAAACGGTTTCCAACAAAAACTACATGGTGTACGTGCACAATACTCTAACTGGCCTCAAGCATTTACCTCTAGATAATAAATCAAGCATTCAGTTCAAAATGATAAAAGTTTGTTATCGCCACATAATTCAGCGAACCATAAATCATACACAGCTACTATTCACAAGAACATCTATGTGTGGAGGGTAACAGACAGCACACAATGGAACCGGAGTTTAACACAAGGTTTTTTCCCAGCAAGAGTTGTGGGGCCCAATTTCTCTAGTATTTATTTTGGGTATTTTGTTTATCTGTTTCATTTACATATATGGTTAAGTTTTATTTTACGCTAACTGTTTTTGTGTTTGTTCTTCCTGTAATTTTGAATTGTTTTGCCGCTACATAAGATTACACCCACTAAATAGAATTGCTTACATTGCTTTCTTCGTTAGAAAAAGGGGGGGGGGGTCCGTACTCGTTAAGGTTTGCTTTTTATGGGCCCCTCCATCCCCTACATGTGTTTTGCATTGATTTTTAGTTTTTGTTTTCTATTATTGTACGATTGCATTGGCTTGTAATAAATTATTTATTACCTTCTGTGTAGACTAAGCAAGTCTCGCGCGTATTTGAACTTGCGGGACCATTATGTTCCAAACCTTATGGAGTTTTACGTGGGACATTTTGTTTCGTCCATTATTTTAGTTTAACGTAGTTTATGACCATGAATATTATAAATATTGTTGGAAATATAATACTAGTTAACAAAACGTATACAAGTAAAATCCTTCAACAAAAGAAAACCTACTTTCGGGATGTCGACTTCCCGAGATAAATTATCACAGCAAGATGACAACTGACGTTTAGGATGTCGACATACCGAGATTATTAGATTAGATTAGATTAGATTAGATTATAATTCTTTATTGTCCGCATAACATATACAGATAATTGTTTTCCATTGGCAATTGGAGACATTAAACAATTATTATTATTATTATTATAATAAACATGTTCATAAAAGCGAACAATAAAATGTAAAGCACAATACAAAACCACGAAAAAATTGCATAGATAAATTGCTGAGATAAATTATCACAGCAAGACGACATCCTACTTTTAGGATGTCGACATCCCGAGATAAATTATCACAGGAAGACGACATTCTTCTTTAAGAATGTCGACTGTTTGTAGTTATAAGACTCCTTGGGGATAGGAGAAAAATTTGGAAAAACCGTGACCTCAATTTGACCTCTACTTCCGGGTCAACCGGAAGTGGGACCATATCTCAAGAACTACTCAACCGATTTTCAATTTGTTTTCACTTACAGACTCCTTGATCTTAATATTGACTGTGAAAACTCGTGACCCAATGTTGGCCTCTACGTCCGGGTGAACCGGAAGTGGGACCATACGCCAATTATTATACAACCGATTTTCAATCCTGTTTGTTCAGTTTTATCCTCCTAAGGCATTAAAAATAAACTTTGAAAATCCATGACCCCAAGTTGACCTCTACTTCCGGGTCAACCAGAAGTGGCACCATATCTCAAGAACTACACAACCGATTTTCTAACTTTTTTCAGTTACAGACTCCTTGGGCGTTAGAGATTAGCCTTAGGTTACCGTGACCCCATGAAGTGGCACCGTAACTCAATAGTCTTTTCAAAAGTCTGTTCAACAGGTTACTATGTACGTTGTATCGGCCTCCCCAAACCGAACAACAATAGGCCAAACTCGGTAACACAAAAGTTTTAACCAACGTATGCATATGCAATCGTGTCCGGGGGTGCAAAAACCTTTCGGTGGACATAAAATGACTGTACATCATACCGAATATCAGTAACAAGCAATATGCAACAAATGGAAATTTGGTTGGTAATCCTGTTTTTATCTAAGAAGAAAGTTCATGCTAAGCAAATTTTTGTGCTTAGCAGCTCTATGAAATTGGGCCCAGATCTACTTGTTCTATTCTAAACAAACATAGTCAATTAAATGCACTGGACAATATTGCAGTATTGGTAATTACTCAAAATAATTGTTAGCATCAAAACCTTCTTGGTAACGAGCAATGGAGAGCTGTTAATAGTAATGGTATAAAACATTGTGATACGGCTGCCTCTGAAGTAATTTTTGAGAAAGAAGTAATTTTCACTAAAATATTTGAATTGAATTTGAGAACTCGGTCTCGAATTCAAGCATTTGAAAGCATTAGTCTCTCGCAACTTCGATGACCAATTGAGTCTAAATTTTCATCAGGTTTTTTTGTTATTTTATGCAAATGTTGAGATACAACAAAGGTGTCAAGTGCCTTTAAAATAAAAATTATGAACAACCCTGTAACAACGGATCTACTTGTCTATCTCAAAATAATTGCTAGCATCAAAACCTACCTGGTAACGAGTAATGGGGAGCTGTTGATAGTATGACACATTGTGAGAAACGGCTCCTGCTGAAGCAACATAGTTTTTGAAATAGAAGTAATTTTCACTAAAATATTTGAATTAAATTTGAGACCTCAGCTGAGGTCTCGAACTCAAGCATTTGAAAGCACACTTGTGCGACAATGGTGTTTTTTCTTCCATTATTCCCTCGCTACTTCAACGACCAATTGAGTCTAAATTTACCCCTTTTTTGTTATTTTATGCAAACATGTACATGTACATGTACATGTACATGTACATGTATACATGTATGTTGAGATACACCAAGTGAAAATACAATACCAAAGGTGTCCAGTGGCTTCAAAATAAAAATTATGAACACATAATTATTAAGAATTATATTCACTGGGGATACCTAATGTTCTTGTTCTATATTATTCTAAACATACATAGTCAATGTAAATAAAAATTATGGTGACAAAACTATTGAGAAGTTTATTCCATGTGACACCGGATCTACTTTTTCATGATTTTTAAAAACACTTAGGCAATTAAAATAAAAACAATTGGTTACAAGATTATTATAATTTTATTCCCTAGAACAACGGATGTACTTGTTCTGTTCTAAACATACAGTCATAAGGGAAGCTTTCTACTATAGCATTATCTTCAAACTGTGTGAGTTTAATGTAAATCTTTCCTACAAAAAGTACCCAGACCCTTGTTCAGTCACAAGTTGACTGACCCCATACTGGATATCATCGATTGGGCCTGCAGTCTAAGCTTAAAGGGTTACGTTGCCTTGGATTGGGCGAGTTGGCGCTTATTATTATTATTATTATTTATTCGGCCAAGATTTCAACAAACAGTACGAGATACAATATTGAAATATAAATAAAGAAATATAACAGTATAAGAAACAATGAATGTAAACTTAAGACATCTAGAACAATTGTAAACCAATGATTGAGTGAGACAGAGCACTGGCAATCAAGCAAGACAATTATAAAAACAGACAGGACAAGCCCATTCTAAGATGGCCAGGATTGAAGGCGCTTGAAACCGTTTATGAAAACATGCCTCAAAGTTGCATGGTGTTCCTTAATACAACACGTGAACTAACACATTCGGCCGTTTTGTAGTTAAAAAAGTAACAGGAAAACCACGCCATGTCCATCGATCGTGTTCCCAGGTTTCGTTGAGCATACTGCATAATTATAGTTAGAACGGATCATTTAATTATTTTCCTGCGGTCGATGTTCACGCTGCTGATGGGTGGTCAGAGAACGTTTGTGTGAAAAAGCTTTTCCACAAATGAGACAGAGATATGGTTTTTCCCCAGTGTGGACCCGCTGATGACTAGTTAAATTAGTTTTCTGAAAAAATGTTTTTCCGCAAATATCACAAAGAAATGGTGTCTCTCCAGTGTGGATTAGGTTATGGTCTTTCAAGTGAGATTTTCGTGAAAATGCTTTTCCGCAAATGTCACAAACAAATGGTTTCACTCCAGTGTGGACTCTCAGGTGGCCATAGGAAGATTGAATCGAAAATGCTTTTCCACAATAGTGACAAACAAATGGTTTCTCTCCAAAGTGGATTCTCTGGTGTCCAGCAAATTTGATTTGATTTGAAAGTTGAGTTGATTGTCCACAAATTCCATGTTTCTCTCCAGTGTGAACTCTTAAGTGAGTCCTTAAATTGCTTTTGTGAGCAAATTCTTTTTCACAAATGTCACAAACAAATGGTTTCTCTCCAGTGTGGACACGCAGATGCAAACCCAATTGTCGTTTTGAAGGAAATGCTTTTCCACAAATCTCACAAAGAAATGGTTTCTCTCCAGTGTGGACCAGCTGATGGCGTGCCAGTGACGATTTATGCGAGAAAGCTTCTCCACAAATATCACAAACAAAAGGTTTCTCTCCAGTGTGGACACGCTGATGATCTATCAGTGAACGACTATATGAATACGATCTTCCGCACAATTCACAAACACATGGTCTTTCCCCGGTGTGGACACGCTTATGGACAGTCAGGTTAAACTTTTGTGAAAAAGCTTTTCCACAAATATCACAAACGAACGGTTTCTCTCCAGTGTGGGTACGCTTATGAACAGTCAGGTAAATTTTTTGTGTGTAGGCATGTCCACAAATTTCACAAACAAATGGTCTTTCTCCGGTGTGGATACGCGTATGAACAGTCAGGTTATTTTTTTGTGTGTAGGCATTTCCACAAATGTCACAAACAAACGGTTTCTCTCCGGTGTGGGTACGCTTATGAACAGTCAGGTAAATTTTTTGTGTGTAGGCATGTCCACAAATATCACAAACGAACGGTTTCTCTCCGGTGTGGGTACGCTTATGAACAGTTAGGTAAATTTTGTGTGTGTAGGCATGTCCACAAATTTCACAAACAAATGGTCTTTCTCCGGTGTGGATACGCGTATGAACAGTCAGGTTATTTTTTTGTGTGTAGGCATTTCCACAAATGTCACAAACAAACGGTTTCTCTCCGGTGTGGATACGCGTATGAACAGTCAGGTTATTTTTTTGTGTGTAGGCATTTCCACAAATGTCACAAACAAACGGTTTCTCTCCGGTGTGGGTACGCTTATGAACAGTCAGGTAAATTTTTTGTGTGTAGGCATTTCCACAAATATCACAAACGAACGGTTTCTCTCCGGTGTGGGTACGCTTATGAACAGTCAGGTACATTTTTTGTGTGTAGGCATGTCCACAAATTTCACAAACAAATGGTCTTTCTCCGGTGTGGATACGCGTATGAACAGTCAGGTTATTTTTGTGTGTGTAGGCATTTCCACAAATGTCACAAACAAACGGTTTCTCGCCAGGTTGGGTACGCTGAGGAAGTGTCCGTGAGCAGGATTTTCCAAAAGTTTCACAAACAATTGACTTTTCTCCAGTGTGGACTCTTTGGTGCTTTCTTAGTTTGTGTTTTTGAGAGAACGACTTGCTACACACATCACATACAAATTCAAATGTCTTCTTCCGCTCACAATTCATGTTCAAAAATTATTTTAAAACATCATTGCCAACATCACAAATAAACAGTTTCCCTTCCTCCGTGCGAGTTCGATTTATGATTTAATTTACATCAGTGTCTTTAAGTTAACAGTGGTTGATGACTTTAAAGTCGCAGTGTTACATCACTCATCTGCAGAGAAGGCAGAAACAAAACGTGAATTTTTCTACTAATGATTTAATATTATTATTTTTATTATTATTATTACTCAAATGACTTTAGCATAGGCTTTTGAAATCAATCAATCAATCAGTCAAAGGTCAGATGCTGGAGAACTAACTACTTCTAGCTTAGAAACTATAAGCTCACCCTTTCTAGAAGTATTGCAGAACAGTTGAACATAAATTAACATTTTTGTCACATACCTGCCATGTATTTCGCCTTTATAAACAAAATAATGTTCTCCAGCAGATTTCGTTGGTACACCACCCATTCCAAAGATCACACACGACCAATGACTCGACTACAATGTACATGTAGGCCTATGCACATACGTGTATATCCCAATCCCCCGTTGGCCTTCCCACAACACACTGCATGTTAAAGGCAGTGGACACTATTGGTAATTGTCAAAGACTAGCCCTCACAGTTGGTGTATCTCAACACATACATAAAATAACAAACCTGTAAAAATTTGAGCTCAATCGGTCATCGAAGTTGCGAGATAATACATGTAATGAAAGAAAAATAACCCTTGCAACACAAAGTTGTGTGCGTTTAGATGGTTGATTTCGATACCTCAAGTTCTTAATCTGAGGTCTCGAAATCAAATTCGTGGAAAATTACTTCTTTCTCGAAAACTATGGCACTTCAGAGGGAGCTGTTTCTCACAATGTTTTATACCATCAACATCTCCCCATTACTCGTCATCAAGAAAGGTTTTATGCTAATAATTATTTTGAGTAATTACCAATAGTGTCCACTGCCTTTAAACATGGAGGCCGAATTAAAGGAACACGTTGCCTTGGAACGGTCGAGTTGGTATTTAAAAAGCGTTTTGTAACCGTTTGTTATAAAATGCATATGGTTCGAAAGATGTTGTAAAAGTAAAATACAATGATCTACACAAATGCCTCGAAATTGTGTGGTTTTCTTTTTACCTCGTCCGTGATAGTTCGCGACGTAAAAAGTAAACCGTACAGTTTTGAGTGATACTTGTGTGGATCATTGTAGTCTACTTTTAAAACATTTTTCTAACCATATGCATTTCATAACAAACGGTTTCAAACGCTTTTTATAGACCAACTCGACTTCTACCTCCCCATGTGTAAACAAATTAGACAAAGCCAAGTTTGCTCGGTATGGCACATATCTATGCTTTTTACGGATGACTAGTCGTCACAGTCGGTACAGATCAGTGTATTTTTGATCAAATTTTGAATAATAATAACGGAGCTTTATAACAAAAGCTCCACCGTTAACGTGAACCAAGGGCAAGGTGTTTTTTTACGGATGACGTGTCGTCACAGCTGCAGACAAAAACCCACTCACTCGACCTAGAATTGACAATTAAAATCAGTGGATCCAAGAGTGAGTAAACAACGGAAAGGTGTTTTAAAAGTAGAATACAATGGTCCACACAAATTTGCCTCGAAATTGCGTGGTTTTCATTTTACTTTGCGAACTAACACGGTCGGCCATTTATTGGAGTCAAAAGTTTGACTCCCATAAATGGCCCACCGTGTTCGTCGACGAGGTAAAGGCAAAACCGTGCAATTAGTTCGAGGCGTGTTTGTGTGGATCATTGTATTCTACTTTTAAAACATCTTTCCAACCATAATGCACTTTATAACAAACGGTTACACACGCTTTTCAAAGACCAACTCGACCGATCCAAGGCAACGTGTTCACAAAGGCTACATTGTAGCTGCAGACAAAAACACACTATATATGGATAAGAAACCCAGTGAAAGTCTCATTAAATCACCGTGTACAGAGCCTGGGCCCAGTTTCAGCCATTGGACACTTTCGGTAAACAGTATTGTCCAAGGCCCAACTTCGTGTATCACAACTTATATATAAAATAACAAACCTGTGAAAATTTAGGCTCAATCGGTCATCGGAGTCGGGAGAAAATAACTGGAAAACCCACCCTTGTTTCCGCACGTTTCGCTGTGTCATGACATGTGTTTACTATAAAACCGTAATTCTCGCTATCGAGAATTGATAATTGTTTTAATGTTATCGAGGTTGGGTAAAAAGTAATTTATTAGTGAATGAGGCTCAGGCTAAAAGGCTATGGGGAAAACCTCACCACCCTCGATGTTGTTCTTTGTGTTTCCATCTTCTTGCTTGTGGTCAAGCCAGTCCCTTCCCTTCACCCCCCCCCCCCCTTTTTTTTTGTCCCCCTATTCATTGTTTACCCCCTGCTTTTTTATGTATGCTTTCTAACCCCATTCATGTATTTCCACTTCACTGCTTATGTTTCACTTAGTTACCTGTTCATGTTTGTTGTGTTGTCATTTAGCCTTCGAGAAAGACTCTGCTAGGGTCGAAACGTCAGGCCATTAACTATTTTTTGCATAAATAAGAAGATAATGATGTATATTTGGTTTGCGGTAACACCACGTGTCGGGAGGAGCTTTGATCGTGGCTTTTTAGTCGTCCTGATAGCCGCTACAAACAGCGCCCTCTTGTGATTAACCTTCGCAATTTAGCCGAGTTATATAATGTGGGGGCGTTTTTCGTGGCCGAGTTGCAGAAGAATAACCGCGATCTAAGACTTGAATCAAGTCTATGGTCATGGAAGTATCGCAACTATAAAAAAAAAAAAAAAAAATGGTGTAGTTATGCGAACGAAACGAAATGACATTTGACAAATCAGGCCTGCAACAGTCTGTGACAAGTACACACACTTTATTTGTAGATAAAAAAACAAAACAACGACCTTAGTATCTACTAATATTCTAGATGTGAATTTTGACATCTGCTTATTTTTAGGCGCATGAAGGCGCTTTCAACTGTTAATCTTCGTGCATAACAGCTGCAGTTATAATTAGCAACTTTGACTAGCAGTATGGTGGGTTTTTTTTGTTATCAATGGCCAATATATAATAATGACCAAGGCCCCCCCCCCCATTATTGTTGTTTATTGGTTTATTTAAGAAAAGAAAGCTTTGCAGCCTTAAGGAGTCTGAATTGAGTTTTATTTTAACATCATTAAGAAAGGCTTAACAAAAAATGAAACAAAAAAAGGGGGAAGGTACATACATTTGATAATCACTTTTAAAATAAATGGCAATACAAACTTGTTGGTTTGAAGCCTATATCAACTCCAGTGTGAACTAGACTTGTGGACAAGTCGTTAATGGTCTGCCGCAGTGAGATAATTTAGTTGTGGCAGTGCTCTTGCGAGATTACTGCTGATTGTCGACTTCTACTCCCCATTTAATGGGACCATAGTCGTGAGAGCAGTTGTCTCGCGGGGCCAGCAGTCTCGCGAGACAACTGAGGAATCGCGAGGAGATTCTGAATAGAGTCGGAACGATATCACCGCGACAGACATTTAATGACTTTTCCACAAGTCTAGTGTGAACTGGCTGGTGGATAGTCAGTTGAACTAGTCAGGAGACACAAACACATGCTTTCTCCTCGTCGCAGTGGACTGGTTGGCGCCCTTTAAATCTCTTTTCATGGACTCTCTGATGTATATTTATAAATACCTTTTTGAGAAAATGCTTTGCCACAAATGTCACAATTTAAAGCTCTTTCCCTTTGATGAGTTTCTAAAGATTTGCAAGGATGTATATGAAAAACTGTTTTACATGCCAACAATGGTTTGTGCCTAGAGTGCACAAGTAAATCAATTCTTTGTTCTTAAAGGTGGACACAATCTGGTCATTTAACGGACAGCTTTTTTAAGAGTTTGCTTTACTGAAATCAACGCAAACTACAGTAGTTTGTTTTCAGTGTGGATAAGTTAATACTGCTGGTGCTGGCACATTGTTTGCATCAGAGTAAAGGTTGCTCTAGAAATGTCACGAGAACAAGATCTCTCAAGTGAAAACAAGCTGATTTTAAAGGAACACATTGCCTTGGATCGGACGAGTTGGTCTATAAAAAGCGTTTATAACCGTTTGTTTTAAAATGCATATAGTTAAAAAGATGTTTTAAAAGTAGAATATAATGATCCACCCAAGTATCGCTCAAAATTGCATGGTTGTCTTTTTACTTTGCGATCTAACACAGTTGGCCATTTATGGGAGTCAAAAATTTGACTGCCATAAATGACTGACCGTGTTAGTCGACGAAGTAAGGAAAACCGTGCAATTTCGAGGCATGTTTGTGAGGATCTACTTTGATAACATCTTTCTACGCATATGCATTTTTTTTGTTAACGGTTACAAACGCTTTTCAAAGACCAACTCGACAGATCCAAGGCAACGTGTTCCTTTAATACTGCTGGCACAGTGTTTGCATCAGAGTGAAGGTTACTCTAGAAATGTCACGAGAACAAGTTCTCTCAAGTGAAAACAAGCTGATTTTAAAATTCAGGAGGAAGATTTCTACATCACAACAGAATGTTTTTCTGCAGTGTGTACTGCTGGATGCAGTGTGTTATGATGATGGATCAGTTGGCTTTTGTAGATGAAGACTTTTCCACAAATGTCACAAATCATTGGATTCGTGTCAATGTAAATGTGGACACACCGATGGCGTTTCAGTGTCAGCTTATGCGAGAAAGCTTTCCCACAGATATCACAAACAAACGGTTTCTCTCCAGTGTGGACACGCTGATGGCGAGTCAGGGAAGCTTTATTTCTGTAAGAACTTCCACAAATGTCACAAACAAATGGTTTCTCTCCAGTGTGGACTCTCTGATGGCTAGTTAAACTGTTTTTATGAGAAAACGCTTTTCCACAAACGTCGCAAACAAATGGTTTCTGCCCAGTGTGCTTACGCTGATGGATGGTCAAGGAATGTTTTTGTGAGAAGGCTTTCCCACAAATGTCACAAACAAATGGCTTCTCTTTGGTGTGGACACGCTGATGGCGTGTCAGTGAACTGTTTAATGAGAAGGTCAGTCCACAAAGGTCACAAGTAAATGGTTTCTCTCCAGAGTGGATTCTCTGGTGGCGGACAAGGTTGTTTTTTGTTGGAAATGCCTGTCCACAAATGTCACAAACAAATGGTTTCTCTCCATTGTGAACTCTTAAGTGAGCTATTAAGTTGCCTTTATGAGAAAATGCTTGTCCACAAACGCAACAAGCAAATTGTGTCCTCCCAGTGTGGACACGCTGATGGGTGGTCTGGTGAGGAGCTCCCGAGAAGGATGCTGCACAGGTATCCATGGTAACACAGACAAATGGTTTCTCTCCTTGATGCTTTCTCAGTTTGTGTTTGTATCTTTTCTTTATTGTGGGAAGGCTTTTTCACAGACAGCAAAAATGCTTTCTCCCCAAAGGTACTTGGTGAAGAAAAGGTCAATTACCAAAAACGTAACAAATGAATGTGTCCTGCTTTTCTTCCAAAAGTTTTTTTCCATCACTCTCCAGTGTGTAGCTTCTTATGGGCTTTTAGAGTGCCAGTACGAGAAAATCGTCTCCCACATACGTCACAAACATTTGGCTTCTCTCCTGTGTGAGTACGCTGATGTTGCGTCAGAGTGTGTTTTTTAATGAAGGTTTTTCCACAGGTATAACAAGCAAAACGTCTCTCTCCACTGTGGACTCTTTTATGATTTTTGAGGGAGTCAGCACGGGAAAAGCCTTTCTCACAAATGTCACATTGAAATGGTTTCTCTCCAGTGTGAACTCGTTGGTGGTCTGTCAGGGTGGTTCTATGTGAGAAGGCTTTTCCACAAAGGTCACAAACGTATGGTCTCTCTCCAGTGTGGACCCGCAGATGGGAGGTCAGGCTACTCTTAAAAGAGAAAAGTTGCCCACATACATTACACTTGAATGGTGTTTCTCCAGTGTGGACTTTCTGATGACTTATAAGAGTGCTTTTCAGCGGGAAGGCTTTTCCACAAATGTCACAAACGAATGGTTTCTCTCCCGTGTGTGTTCTCTTATGTTGCTTCAAATTGAATTTATCACTGAATGCCCTTCCGCAAGAGTCACACGCAAAAGGTTTTTCGTGTGTGTGAACTCTTTGATGCCGCGATAAATTGCTATTGTTTGTAAAACCTCGACCACAAGTTTCACAGGCGAATGGTTTCTTTCCAGCGTGGATGAGTCGATGGTAGGTCAAGGTGTCCTTGGAAGTAAAGACTTGACCACAAACGCCACAAATAAATTGTTTCTGTACAGTTTGAGTCGGCTGATGTTCTTCGAATGTGACTGTGTCCGCACAGGTTTTTCCACAAGTGTCAGATATTAATGGCTTACCACTAGGACGAAAACAACTTGGACTCAAACTATTGCTTTCACTAACTTTGTTTTCACAAACTTTGTTTTCACTTATTATAATTTCACAAACTTTGTTTTCACTAATTATAATTTCACTAATTTTGTTTTCACTAACTTTGTTTTCACTAATTATAATTTTACTAATTTTGTTTTCACTAACTTTGTTTTCACTAATTATGATTTCACTTATTTTGTTTTCACTAATTTTGTTTTCACAAACTTTGTTTTCAATAATTTTGTTTTCACTAACTTTGTTTTCACTAACTTTGTTTTCACTAACTTCACTTGAATCAAGCTCTTTTTTAATGTCAGTGACGTGGTGCATTGTACAAAATTGTATTTTACTAAGCAGTAATTGCTTACTTTAGAAAGTCTCCACTCACAGACCAGCTCAGTGTTCTCAATGTTTGTGGTTATTACATGTAGATAAAATCTCAAAAGTGTCAAAGTTACTGGTGGTTGCGGAGGTCAAAGGTCACAGTGTTACACTGGTCTATCTGCAGATAAAGAAGAAAAGAGAAAGTAAGCATCTTCAATAATACTGATAGCCCAAGCATTAACTATTAAATACTCAAGACGCTTGAACAACGAGAAACATTTTAGGACAAGTTTTCGACATTTTGAACTATTTTAAGTCTACGACACCAATCTTTGCTTTGCCTCTTAAAATTGAGGTAAAGGGATTAGAATGAGATGACTAGACAAGAACGATGTAAATGTCTATGTTAACTTAGACGTCTTATAGAGACTGAGAGCCTAGGCTAAGACTGTATAAAGAGAGCCAAGGTGGGCCAGCTCAACAGAAATTCAACACGGTTCAGTGAGACTGTTTGGTATGTTTACTCCTAAAACTATGAGGTCCGTTCCGCTATTGATAGCGGAACAAACCTCATCATACACATATATAGGTAGGTATGGTACTTGGTAGTAGGAGTATCACTATAGTATCAGTACGTCTTTGGACTTTGTTGACATCATCATCAGATTTTTACTTTATTTTTAGCTGAACATTTCTCCTTTTTATGAACGTATCTGACACAATTACCACTGTATCAATATTAACAAGAACGTACTGATAATAATAGTACGACTCACGGGACCTATAATATACATTTGTTGCGTCCCAATTTAATGTTGAAATGTAACGATATAGTGTTGCAGCAGAGCTGCTGTACAGCAACCCATTCTCTAATGTAATATAATACAACTAACTAATTGGTTGGTACGTAGATCGTGCCGTTTAATTATGCTCAGACTAAAAAAGTAAAAGTACATTAACCTTAAATTTGAGGCTTATCGTTTGAATATGATGTTGGTTCCAAGATAAGGATAACTACTTACCGTTTGGTTCCCAAACTTAACTGTGAACAAAGGATAACGGGGTTTAAAAATTCAGGTTTTTGGCACAGGAACTGTGTGGTGTAAAAGCAGCAGTAAAGCGCCCTCTATATTTTGCTGTACAAAGCGCCCTCTTTGTCCTACTAAACTCCGGATCCTTTTCCCTATTCGTTGAGAATGCCAGGGGATTTCTTTTCAGTTGCTCATTATTCAGAAACAGTCTTATACACAACAGACGTGTTAAGTCATATTTTACGAGAAAAAAAAGATGAAAGAAGAAGAAAAAGAACAGCTAAGAAAGAGGGGATGAACAGCAAACACCACAATCGTCCGATATAGATGAAATCTTCAAAAACCCTGCATGATCAGCGAGGGTATAAATAAGCACAACAAATAATGCTTACACCAGATTACCAGCCAAACTACCAAGTCACATGCCACCATTTTGGCACTGGTGTCCTGCTCATTTCTGCTTAGCAGAGAATGTGTCGACCAACAAATTTCTGCTTACGCAGCAGCTCTATGAACTTGTCTCTGCTGCTGGCTGGAGATCCTCCCCGAAATGACCATATTTGGTGTGGACCAACTGGCCCGGGAGAGATAGATGTTGTTTCACTAAAATAGTAATGATTTATTGTAAAAGAAGCTGAATTATTATAACCTACAAAAGATCTTCTAACCAAAACTAATTATGGATTACAGCAGAAGCAGAATTATCTTTCAATTAAAAAAATCACCTATTTTCAGTTACATAGTTTTAACCTCTTCCTTTATGTTCTGTCGTAAACAAATAAATACATCAAAATATATGAACAGTAGCAGCTAGTGAATTATAGTTAATTAATTATTCACTAATATTCATAGCACAGTACGGCTACCGCTGGTAATTAATTATTTATACACAGGCAGGCCTGCAGATGAATATTCTAAGGTTAAATTATTCATGACACATGCTCAAGTAATAAGTAAACCAATGAAAATGAAACCGGAATATTTTGTCACGTTGATTAATAACTGCCAAAGTTTAAAACAAGTTACATGTAGACCTATTTTTATTGCCACCTAGAACATGCACATGTGTACACCCATACCATTCAGTTTATGTATTTATAAGTCATGTATTACAGACAAAATACATGCGAGTAAGGCCGTGTCCGAAACGGCGACTTCGGCTACAGCTACGGCTAGATCGCGCGCGTCTGCTATTCTTCAACACTGGTAGACGCGCTGATCTAGACGTAGCTGTAGCTGAAGTCGTCGTTTCGGACACGGCCTAACACAATGATGTGTACATGCATAGAGCGTACATGTACACATCATGTACATTTGCATTAAAGTGCATGTGCATAAGTGTGTGTAGCAGCATGCAGCTAGCATTCTCTGTATACATGTATTCATTCATTGTCACATAACGACACCGTATAAACTATCCCACACACACGAACAATAAAAAACCGACGGTAGACAGTTCTTTGATGCCCCATTCATAGGGGTCTTTGTACACCAATAAAGAACCTTTCGCTTGACTGTACAAGCCACGCATATAGCTGTGATTTAAACACCCTGACATCAACAACACACAGCGGTGATTTTAACCCTCGACGATCGACACCGTGGAACGAATCTACCGTGCACGAGAAGGAAATTCTACGGGAGAGATCGAAGCGATTTCCCCCCTACCCAGGCTTCATACATCCGCTCCATTCGGAACCAAGATGTGTTGTTCTTGCGATGCCGGCACTGCAGTGTTTTGCTGTAAATATATACTAGTTGTAACCACGTGCATAAGCAATTTGGTGAGTATATTTTGTGTGTGAAATACTCAATCCACAATGCAGTTTTAAGAAATAATGTCATCTATCCGGAAATAAGATGTTGTGTTTATTTATAAAATTCTGTCTTTTCCTCGTGCATGCGTGACCTCTGTCTGTGTGGGTGATGGATGACGTTTGCCAAAACATTGAATGAGGATGCAAAATATTAAATTTATTTCTCTGTTTAATCACACTGATTCAGCTGTCATTATGTCTTTTAAGAGAAAGAAAAACAAGCATAATGAAAAGCCATTGTCCTGGAACAATTTAACAAATCAATACTTTCCTGTATGATGGAAATTAATTAATACATAATGCAAGGTTAAAGGATAGATTATGCAAAAAGAGTAAAGTGTGGAACGCGTGGGACGGTCGATTTACCGTTGATTTCAGAACAAGAAAAATTAATACCAGAAGGGAATAAAACATTAGGTTTTATTTTGGCACCATCTATGTTCAAATTGTCCATTTTAGTTTAAATTAAACTAGAATTTCTCGATA
Source organism: Asterias rubens (assembly GCF_902459465.1). Lineage (NCBI taxonomy): Eukaryota > Metazoa > Echinodermata > Asteroidea > Forcipulatida > Asteriidae > Asterias > Asterias rubens. Next base: position 725,757 of record NC_047083.1, read on the forward strand.
AATGTTAAAAACGCAACCCAGTCTTGTGAACACATACCCTGTGACCTGTGTCTTGTGTAAACTAAATATATATATATATATATTTTTTTTTTTTTTTTTTTTTTGGGGGGGGGGGGTAATATCTTTAAAAAGTTTCCCCCGAATCATGCTTCCTGATTGTGTGCATTAACTTTTTTCTACATCGGCTACAAGTGTTATAAAACTTTAAAATAATGTGATTTGGGGGTGAAAATTTGAAATAATATTTTTATAAACTCGCCCCACACGTGGAATGCATGTTGTTGAAAGAGACTGTTTACATTGGCTTCAACAAGTCTCACCTAGACATTATTTACACATCTTGCACCCGCATTATAACAGACTTTATCTGTACAAAGTAAACACAAAGAGACGCGTGCATGTGTGTAGACTGCGACAGTTTGGGTAAAAATTAAAAAAATAGTGAGTGACCTAAAACAGGACTCATTGGAAATGCGTGTGCAGAGTCTAGCCTCTAATTTTTATTAGCATAAATCGTCGCAGAAGACGCTTGAGAGACAATTAATTATTACACATTCATACAATACAACGTGTGGTTATTATTACCCCCCCCCCCCCAAAAAAAAAAATAATAATAATAATAAAAAAATAAAAATACACATTCATGAAATTATTCACTGTTCTGATATCGCGGCCAGTGACCAGAAATGATGTTCGTAGACTATAAATAACCGGACTGTTACCCCCCCCCCCCTTCCCCCATGTATACACCCAAAACCAAATTGATAGTTGTGTCCACAATCTCAACATGGGTTATTTGTATACAAAACGAATGGTAATTCGTGGTGAAAATGAATAATTAATTTAGTACAAGTATAGTCTGAACCTAAATGTGCCATACATAGTTGTTATTATTACAAAATGCTAAGGGTACCATGTACAAGATGGCTGAATGCACTCGAGCTTCAAGACTCTATGGGATGAGGTCGTAACACTTGTCGTTGAGTGATTAGTGGCCTTTTGATAATGGAGGTATTTGGCTAAAACATAATCTGACATCTCGAACCCGACCATGGTTAAATTTTGATTTTTTTTTTGGGGGGGGGGGGTGGCACTGTATCGTCTTTGCCCTTTCTCTATGGTTGCATATATACAAGCCCTGAATGTCGTTCTTGAAGAGACGTAGCAATTTTCCTCCGGTATAAATGGGCATAATTGAGTATAATTTAAGTTTGCAGAGGGCATCATCACAGCAAAAACATTTAAGCACCATTGCTGTGGGTGGCGCGGGTGTGTTAGGCATGTGTATATGCAACTGAAGTATGTATACAGTGATGGAACATGTTGACCAAACATGACATTACGAACAACTGTAGCTCAGTGAATTATGCACAACACTGTAAATGGATTTTTTTACGTGGATTATGCCCGTCACGGAATGAAATAAGACACAGGGGCCCTCGGCGCTCTGTGACCCGGCGTCCTGCCGCGCCATTTGTCCCGGATAAGGCCGTTAGTCCACGCTCTGGCGGCCAATGGGGTTCAGAAGTGTAAATCCACGTCTGAGATTTGATATTGAGATTTTCTCTTTTTGGTGTTGCGGTGTGTGAATGTTAATTGTAAGAGTAAATGCCAAAATTGAATGTGGTTTTTCTTAAAGAGCCAATGCCAATTAAAGTCTAAAGCAATTATGTGCACATTATTGGTTGTGTAAGTTTTTATGACTAAGTTTTTATGATTGAAATGTTTTTGTTTGCCACATCGAATGTAATAATTCTTAATTTTAAAACAACAATGAATAATGAATAATATTTTCCCCAATTCGAAAAAATTACGTATCATTCGTTCATAATAAGTTGTTAACCGCAGTTCTTTTTAGAACCAACACTGCTCAAAAAAGATGCACACAATATGATGATACCACAAACCTCACCTAACTAAAAAAAGTAACTAAGTATACTCCCACCCCATGCAAAGTTTCAAATCCTACTGATAAGTTTTTACAAACAAGATGATAGTCTAAACTCTTTTCCAACGCGTCCCTTTAAAGGAACACGTTGCCTTGGATCGGACTAGTTGGTCTATAAAAAGCGTTTGCAACCGTTTGTTATGAAATGCATATGGTTAGAAAGATGTTTGAAAAGTAGAATATAGTGATCCACACAAGTATCACTAAAAATTGCGTGGTTTTCCTTTTACGTCGCGAACTAACACGGTCGGCCATTTATGGGAGTCAAAAATTTGACTCCCATAAATGGCCGACCGTGTTAGTCGACGAGGTAAAAAGAAAACCACGCAATTTCGAGGCATGTTTGTGTGGATCATTGTATTCTACTTTTACAACATCTTTCTACCCATATGCATTTTATAACAAACGGTTACAGAACACTTTTCAAAGACCAACTCGACCCATCCAAGACAACGTGTTCCTTTAAAGATGGCCAAACCGTGGGATAGAGCTATTCGGTAAGAAACCCCTGTGAACCTGTCCCATGTAATTGTATCAACTACTCCAGTCTTATGACAGGTTTCTTTCTGTGGTGCTGCAATGTTAGCATATGTAGTTCTTGCAGTTCAATGAAACGTCTTTGGCAGGCTTTGTTTGTGCTGTTATGGGTTTATGGGTCGGCGGTGACAGGTGCGAAAGTTTATGTTGGAAGTGTCGGCCTGTATCTACATGTTGAGTTACAGTAACTCAAGTGTTCGTTCGTTGTTTTGTTTGCTGTTTAGATGATCTTCCCGTCAAGGGAACTCGGCAAACTCCCACACAAGGGAATATATGCACCAAGCTGGCATCATGCATTCTCTCTCGTACATTCTTATTATACAAACATTGGTTTATCTCTGTCCTTAGTCTATGGTTTAACGTCTTGCAAATCAAGAAACCGTTATTAAAAAAACTAGACGACAATATTCAATGTGATATCAGCGTTTTAACATGGTAGGATTCGAACCCCAAAACTTGTGATTGCAAGTATTGCAGTTATCCACTGGCCCACGGTGACCAATGTAATTGTGTATTGACCCATAACGCGCAGTGCACTTTACACGTGCCTATCCTGCCCGCCATTTTTTGAGCCAATGTGCATTTTTAGTTGACCCAAATGGCGCAAATGACGGACGCGAAGCCCAAAACAAATGCCATGAGCAGAATAAGGTAACGAGCCAATATTTCACATGCACCATTTGTGACTGGTATCCTGCTTATTTTTGCTGAGCAGGAAATTGTTTAGCAATATTTCTGCTCATGCAAGCAGCTCAATGAAGTAGTGTTTTCGCTTAGCAGGAAAATGTTAAGCAATATTTTCTGCTAAGCAATTACTCGGTGAAATTTGCCCTATATACATATTGCATGCCATGGGTTGTTGGTTAAATTCCAATCAACCATAATATAACACTCGAGCTTGAAATCATGAGATGTATTTCAGTGTAGTCTCACTCTCTGCTCGTGTTAATCAATGTCTCGCTTCATTAAGATTTTGATGAGCTGTCTGCCTCTTGCATAATCATGCAGAACTTAATGGTTTCACTAGTCTTGACTCAACTCGTTGCTCAATTTAACAATGATTCAGGCTGGGTTGACTAAAGCGTCTTGTGGATGGACAAGAAGACTAGATTGCACGCGTTTTATCTACGGCAGTTTCGTCTCAACACGCGCGCATCATGGGGGTCAAAATGTGCACAAAGGATCGACTCCAAAAAGGCATAAATGGTATAAGACCATCGTCTGCTAAGCAGAAATGAGCATGATACCAGTCACAAATTGAACTTGTGACATGGTATAGTTTAGCGGGTAACCTTATTATGGTAAGCATTACTCTGTTATGCTGAGCTATACTTGTTATGCTTAAGCAGCTCTTTATATAAATAATTGGGGCTTGTTGCTTAAGAATGTTTTTTAATTCTTAAATTATAGTTCCTTTCGTCGAGACGGCCATGTTGAATTAAAATGTACAAGATTTTGCATCTGCGCGAGATTACTAAAAACAAGTGTGATGATGAAGGACCACGTGGCCCATTTCCCGTACCCTCCAAGGCATCTTTGAGTTAGAGTAGCGGCTGAGTAGCGTCGTCTTGCAAAGGGTATCATTGTGTTGCAACACGCGGTGTGAAATCTCATCTCATGGAAATCAACAAATCGCAATCACCCAAACATCATTGCCTCCTCCTCCTCCTCCTTTGGCCCGATGGAAAATAAATCAAGACGGTCAATCAACGATGCAATATTTAGCATTCGTAATATGCGGCAGCATCTTCAAGTAATACTACAAGAGAACGGTCGCAGACCAATCATCTTAAAGGAGCTGTGCTGTCAGGATCAAAGCTGCAGGCCTTCAGCTTCACATGGAATTATGAACTGTCGTGCAGTTACTGCACAAACGCGTTAGCGAACGTGCTCTTTGAATAAAGTTAATGTATACGGTATCGGAAATGTTGTAAAATATTATTGCATGCATCGTGAAAAGTTGTGTAGGGCCTTTTTGAAATGTTGGCCATCCTCTTTTCTAGTACAAATTTTCTCAGTCCTCTTCATTAGTCCAAATTTGGAAACTCTATTTAGTATTTTTCAAGTTCAGAAAACACATTTTTGGTTTACGCGGTTTTTTTTTTAACAATTATAAATTCATTGATAAATCCTTGACAAAATAGTTTAAATATCTTTTCCCTTTAATGTTTACTGGTGTAAAATTAAAATTCAGCGTGTGTTTTGTGTCATGGTATAGTGGTATGCTTTGCACACGCTGCATCAATAAACTCGACACACCATCTGCGTTAAATGTCATCGGCAGTATCGACTCCGTAAACCTGAAGTATAATTAAGCCTAAGAAAGTTCAGATGTTCCGGAGATAAACTCCGGGCATTGTCCTGCGGGGTCAAAGGACAAAGTTAGGAACTCTCTAGTGGAGAGCTTTTGGCATGATGATTCTCATGGAATGGTTAAGCTCTTTGAAGGTATACAACATTTTGTAACATTTTTAAATCTCCTTGGGTCGATTTCACCAAGAGTTAGGACTAGTCTTAACTCCAAGGACTTCATAGTGAATACTGAGTGAAGAATTATGGAGCCATGGTTTTAATGCTATTGATTCTGACAATGTCTGCTGCAAAAAAGATCGGGGATCTTGAATCCTTTGACCAAAGCTGTACTAACTTCACACTTAATATCAGTTTCTCATTTTTGTTTTACCGTAACAAAACATCAGGTGAGGTTTGTGGTAAGCACCATGTGTAAATCTCGTTTGAGTTGTGATGGTTCTGAATGAGAACCAGTGGTTGACATAAAAAAAATCAAGCAACACTTTCAAAAGCAACTTTCCCCACAGGCGGGTCTATTGAGTATGGTGTGGCCATCGGGTCTAAATCAATTACAACCTTTTATACGAATACTAGCGATATGATCTTGAGACACTCGCCACAACCGAGTGGTAATTTTCTGCTCAGCATGAGAAGTAATTTATTCACGACCTAAGGGCTAAGTCTGCGCTGTTGGTTGCCGCAACATTCACCAGACTTTGTTTTGAAAGATCTGTTTAAAGGGATACGTTTGGTAACCCCTCTTAAAACTAAACTAAAAACGATACTTGGTGAGGAGAAAATACAGCAGCCTTTTGATATTTGAAATCATTTTGAGAATCATTTTCACTTTGAAGTAATGTGGCTTTGGGAAAAGATACCCCAACATTTTGAATTTGAGAAACGTTATTGTCAGAAACGTAGACAATATCTCAAAAACGCTACCACCTTTTGAGATGAAATTTTCACGGGTAATTTATTTTTGTATAAATATTCGTGTTTTTACATTTGTATAGGATTCAGACAATCGAACGGTTCAACAAACCAAATGTATATGTTCCATATAATTAAATATTCTTGCAAAATTAAAGTCATAGCAATGACATATCCTTCTGAATAAAAACCGGTTTGGATACATCAACGGAGAGAAAAAATCCCAGAGACACTTCATGGCAGGTCTGTATAAACTTATCCATCTGCTATGCTGGTATTTTAATAAAGGTTTCCATTCCGAAATTGAAGCTACAGTTTCACACCTCACTGAGATACTTGAGACGTAGTGGGGCTAGGAATGAGTCTCACAGACCGACCCAGTATATCTTGAGAAATATACACCAGTTAAGGCACTGGACAATATTGGTAACTACTAAAAAATTATTGTTGGCATGAACACTTATTTGGTAACGAGCAATGGAGAGCTGTCCGATAGTATCAGCACATGACACTATTGGTATTTTACTCAAAATAATTGTTAGCAGAGAAACTTACTTAGTAACGAGCGATGAAGAGCTGTTGATAGTATCAGCACATGACACTATTGGTATTTACTCAAAATAATTGTTAGCAGAGAAACTTACTTAGTAACGAGCGATGAAGAGCTGTTGATTGTACAAAATATTGTGAGAAACGGCTCACTTGGAGAAAGAAGTAGTTTCTCAATAAAATCGGGGTCTGAAGCCATTTTAAGGCATCTGATGAAAGCACACACATGTGTGCAACAAAGGTGTTTATTCTTTCATTATGATTCTCTGCAACTTCGATAACCAACAATGAGTCAAAAGTTTCACAGATTTGTTATGTATGCCTAGTGTTAGGATACACCAAGTGAGAATGGTGGTCTTTGACAATTACCAAAGGTGTCACTGGGTGCTTAAAGGTTTTCTATATCCATACTTGTATTGCAACAAATGATTCACTTTATTTTTGTAGGAGTAAACATGAACACGTGGGTAAATATTAATATTTGCTTGTTCTTGTAAAAGCCGGTATACCGGCATAATTCATGGACTTTAAAGCGACTCGTGACGTCATCAACGCTGAGAAAATGGCGTAAAAACTGCATTTATACAGCCAGTTAATTCTTTGATACTTTGCTTACCAACATGCTGTGAGCAATATATTTCCAAATATAGTTTGGATTTTGTACTATTGACAACTAGAAGAAAGGGCCCGAATTAACTCTTCCAACAAAATGAAGTGGTGTATGTTACCTTTAAAGAAAAGTAATTTTTTAGAGAGAGAGAGAGATGTTGCCGAAAATCTGTAGCGGTTATGTCCACACAGGTAGAATAATCACGAATAGGAATACACGATTTGAGAAACGCATATAGTAATGTTTTTTTTTCTTCAAAATGCTTAAACGAAAGCTGCTGCAGGCTTCTGTAACCAAATGTTTTTATTGCCATTTAATTTAAGATTACCAAACTTCATTCCCTTTAACCCACGCTGGTGTTACTGCAGTGATCCTCCATGCCATAAGGCACACGCATTAGAATCGCAGCGGAATAGAATGCGCGGTATGCGACCTCCTTTAACATCTATAGATACCACAGTTCACCCTCGGTATATTATCAAATTTATTTATGTTTGGTTATGATTTGATTGATTATATGAACTGTCAGACGTTGTGTTTAGTAATAATGTTATTCACTGAGGACTTGAGAATGGTCTAAACGAGGAAACTGGGATCAGAATATAAAAATTATTGACTTTGTGGTGGTTGAGTTTATGACAAACCGGAAGTAGATTCTGGCTAAGGAAGAAAGGATAACACGGAGCCATGTCGTGCTCTTTCTTGTCATTAGGCCAAATAAATACGGACTATACACAAAGTAATTATCACCCAAAATGTGATTGTGTTTCACGACTGCTTGGTGCAGAGCACGTTCTTAGAGGAGCAAACACTCATAAACGTCAACACAGGATTGTATGTAGGAAACGAGAAGAACATCGTTCAACTTTAGATGTGGGTTAGGAAACCCTAAAAGGGGGAAACCCTAGAAGGGAGAAACCCTAAAAGGGGGAAACCCTAAAAGGGGGAAACCCGTGTAATTTGGTGGGATTGAAAACCCAATCTATACATGAAAGGGTCTGGTCTGATCGGGATTCGAACCGGGGTCTACAGAGGTGAAAAGAATGGGAAAGAAACCACTAATCTAACCTGTGGGCTAAGGAAACTCACACACTAAAAACGCATTTTCTGTGTGTTTTGTACTTTTCCCAAATTAAAGTTTACATGTAAGAATGATGAGATAGCTACGACAGGTCACCTATAGTGCATGTTGCAGTTTTTAGAGATTAATTTAAACCACTGCGTTAAAAAGAAAAAGAAAAAAAGAAAAAAGAAAAAAATCCAACCTTGTGTTGACCTTAATTATGGCGCAGAGTACCAGGATATCCTCTGTACTATGTATTTTCACTGTCGGTGTTTTGGACACCAGCCAGGTTCCTCATACGTTTATCGCCATGGTTGCATGACTTGATATAAATAAACCAACGTTGTTTTGCTCCTTGACATTTTGCGTGGTGAGATACAAATTGGCTCACGGCAGGTGAAAACGTGTCAGGTGTGTGACCTGAGGTCATGACCTCGTGTCGTGACCCCGGGGTCAAAATAGAGGCCTGTCAATTTGAATGTGTAACGGATAGTTTGCAGAGGTATTCCTTTAAAAATAGCATCGAGGTTTAGTACTTGTGGGTAAAGTGTACGGGGTAGAATGTCAAACTCAACTGGAAGGATTAAAGTAATGTTGGAACTCAATATCTTCCAAGACAGATGGTGTTCAAGAGATAAACACTTGGGACAAACATTCTGGATGATTTTGGAATTTTAGTAGCTTTAGAGAAAAAGACGAAGTGTTAATAGAGCATGGCGTGAAGGTGCACTTTGTCAAGATACTCTTACAGCAGCTGGGGTGAAAGGTCGACTCGGTCGGCATCTCAAAAGTATTAATTACTTGTAGGACGCTCTCTGTAGGTAATATTCATCCGAGCACGCACACCTTAAACAATTTTTAATATTTGAAAGTGATATTTGTTCCCTTTTTCATACATAAAATAAATTCCCAGGAATCTTAATATCACATTAATTTTGAGCTTTTGTGACATTTTTTTGTTTCCTTTTTTTGTTATACTTATAAACCATTTTCAGGATTCAAAATCTCACATTAATGAGCGTTTTGTGATCTTTCACTCCTTGCTTCATGCATTGTTTTTGGCCTCCTTCTTGAGGCCTCCACTATGAAACATACAACTCATCTTCAGCAGGTCAATTCTAGTCGTATCCACGCAAATATCAAGTCCTTATCAAGAATGGTGTTGCATTACATATTGACCCTCCCTAGCTTTAAGAGGGAATCACATCGGGTTGAAACGAGAGACACGTGCAGCTTATCAGCATTCAAATCCCGGCCGTTAAATAATGACGTCAGAGAGAGAGTAACCTTTTTAGCAACTCCAGTCACGTTCCACGTATACTTGGTACATCTTTGCAATGGAAGTTACAATTCCATAAAATGGCGCCATACTATTTTTCCCAAGGTAGCGACATAATTTAAACATACTGTTGGTATCCAAATTATTCAATACAGTCACCAGATTATTATGCAATCCTGTGTCCCCCCCCCCCCCCCCACCGGATAGCTCTAACCATCTAGCGCTCATACTTCAACATTACCCTCCACAACAAGGCTGGTGACTACATAGTCACTAAAGCAAGGGAATAGTCTATGAAAAATGTCAATTAAACCAACCAATTCAAGAGGATGTTATATAACATTATCTCTTTCAACATTAATCAACGATAGTCGAGTAGTAAATTTCACTAGTCGCCCATGCCAATAATGTATCTTTGTCTTTGGTATCTCGGCATACTCTACTACATGATTGTAAGTCGACGAGGATGAATATTTCGAGTGGAATGAGACTGAGGCGTCTTGAAGCCCAGGAGATCTGACCAGTGTCATTTGTTATTCTTTAATATCTCAGTGTTTGGCTGCTTGAACATTCAGAATCCCACGATGGTCCGATAATACAGACCGGAGATTCTGGTAAATATTCTAGCCTGAAAAACTCCGCAATAAGTCGGATGTGTGATCGAGGAGATATGTACGAACACGACGTGCAGTGAAATACTTATCCCTCTCGAAAAAAGAAATCACAATAAAACAGCCACAAGGGAGAGCAGAAACAACAAACAACAACGAAATTATTTCAAACATAGGGTGCGGGAAGAAAAACTATAGTTTCAAATTGATCTGAATTTTTTTTATTATTGAGGAATGTTGAATATAAATAGCCTACATAATTATCATAATTACTGAGTGATAGCAGGCTGATGACTCGTCTAAATGCCCACTCCTCCTCCTTAGATTGCTGCTTGATTTATTGTTCATTTTCCGGGACATTTCCGACTGCCCACTCTCGCATAATGACAGCGGTTTATTGCTCCCTCGAGGGCACAAAATCTGGCCGGTCATCGAGCACCGATCCACGGCGTGGAACGCGACCCTCGATGCTTTTTTTCATTATGTTCTCTCGGTAAAGTCTTTTTGGGCAAGTTGTTCCCATTGCGACTGTTGAATCGAAGACGTGTATAAACATCACGTTAAAAACGCTCTGTGATGAAAGAACGTGGCTGCCAGTGCAAATGAACGGCCCAGGGCATTATATTGACATGCAGGGACTTTAGAACTGTTGTTGCAGAACCCCGATAATGGGGTAAATATTGGACCTGGTTAGCTATTACTGACCCCTTGTGAACATTTATTTTGGACCTGGATTTACCTTAGGAGTGAATATTTGACCTGGTTTGCTGACCACAACATAAGACCTAAGTGTATTAAATTTTATTTTACCTGACCTCTGGGTGTTGACTTAAAGGCAATAATGGAGGGTTAATATTGGACCTGGCTATAGCTATTACTGACCTCGTGAATTGATATTGGACCTCAATTTGGGGATGCATATTTTGACCTGGTTTTTCTGACCGCAATACATCTGACCTATATGTGTTGACTTAAGGGCAATATATGTAGGGTAAATACTGGACCGGATGAAATCACATTCAGGTCAATATTGGACCAAGCATGCCAACCATGCGTTGTTTAAACACAAATAGGGTTGTGCTTGTTGATATTGTCTAATAGCATTACCTGACTCCAACATTATGAGCATATTATATTTAAAACAACAAACGTGCGACAGTTGTATTTCAATTGGTCATAAGAGTACCGCTAATAATATACTAATAATAATAATTAATTTTATGTATAAATCTGAAATGAAAATGTGAGACTTCCACACAGTGGTTATCTATATGAAACCGAACGTGATGTTTTTACGAATGCTTTTTATAGAAAATGATGGCAATAAGGAAATAACTTCCCTTATTGAAAGGAGTTTCCATTGTACAAAAATTTGCAATTAAATTCCAGAGCGGGTGGTCGGTTAGTTAAGTTTTTAGTTGTTTGTGTAAGTTCCTGTTTTAATGTCAACGTACTTCATCTTTGTTTCGTTTTGTGTGTGCCCGATTAAACGGTGAAATAACGCGGGGAAAAAAAGTGTGATTTTGCAACCAATGTCTAACTTTCTACAATATAGGGTATCTTAGCTAAAGCAAGCATAGCAAACTTATAATCAAGCATTATACAAGGTATTAAACTAAAAGCAAGCTAGAAAGCTAAGGCAAGCTTAGCAAGCTAACTAAAAATGTGTTTGAAGCACATACGATTAATGAAATTGGGTCCTGCCCCCAGATTGCGAGGTCTAATTAGATAAAGTGCCAAGGGGCCAAATCACTTGACAGGCCCCTGTGCTGACATAAGGATCTCTGCTCGGCTATACTCATGACGATGTTCGCTTTAGATACAGCTGTAAATCGTAATTGTATAACATTAGTGGATGGACAAAGCTTCTTGATGACAAAGTCTGTCATCTTCTGGCGCAAAATCGTGTTTATGACGCAGAAATCGACTCTACAACCTTTTTGATAACAGTGTTTTCATTGTTGGTTTACGTGTTTGTATTCGGATAATTTCAGAGGCGTCAATATCGATTCCATCGTGGATTGATTCGAGTATTAACAGTCGAATTCAATGGAGAGTCGACTCCGTAATGTTTTGTTATTGAGGGGGTAACTACAAGAGTATACAGATTTCTTTGTTGCATTCGGACATAACCGATCGGGATGTAAATGTAATCGACTTAGTTTATTGAGTCGAGTATTTTAAATCGAATAAGATGTAGAGTCGACTCCACAACCTTATGGCGGGCAAATTACACGTGTGTGTAATACATTCTAATCGACCCCGATATCAAAGTAATCGACTCCAGTCCTCCTCTCAATTGGAGTAATGCTGATTGATGATTGATGACCGATGACTCAGGCCTGAATTATTTGGAATAAATGCATTCTACGTATTCGAATAAATTGTATGTCGAATAAGTTGTTTTTAGTAGAGTCGACCCCTAAAGAGGTATCCTGTACTTTTGATGATTCACTTTGCCGCGCTTTGGTATACTGAGGTGTAGCAAGAGATGATGAATTGCTCCCTTCGTTTATAAAGGGGATATTGGTCACCGTATTTGCATTTGTTGGTTGGATTTATCTTAAAGACAGTGGACACTATTGGTTATCATAAAACCTTATACTTGATTACGAGTAATGGGGAGAGGTTGATAGTATAAAGCATTGTGAGAAGCTGTTCCCTCTGAAGTAATGTATTTTCGCGAAATAAGTAATTTTCCACGAATTTGATTTCGAGACATCAAGTTTAGAATTTGAGGTCTCGAAATCAAGCATCTGAAAGCACACAACTTCGTGTGACAATTGTGTTTTTTTCTTTCATTATTATCTCGCAACTTCGCAACTCCGATTGCGCTCAAATTTTCACAGGTTTGTTATTTTATGCATATGTTGAGATACAACACCAACTGTGAAGATCTTTGATAATTACCAGTAGTGTCCACTGTCTTTAAGAAAGGTCCGTTACCATTGTTTGAGATTACTCATTAGTCCTCTATTTCATCATAAAATGATCATTAAGTTCAAAATCATACATTGTTCATACCCTCTATAGATTTCAAGAAACAAATATTACAGGAATGGTGATTTTTTTAAAGAAATATATCATATAGGGATGGTACATCGTTGGTTAATGAGGAAGTTATCCTCTATTTTTCAAGGCATAATTATAAATATTATCAAGAAATGCCAAACACGTAGTAAAGTTGGGAAAATAAAACAGTTGGCAAAATAGCATGGTCCTGTTTTTTTAAAATGAGAATCAGTTTCCTAAAAGCCATTATACACTTTCGGTACAGAAAAAAAAGGTCACAGATTTACAAATAATTTACAGGATTCACAGAACGTAATGGTGAAAGACTTCTCTTGAAATATTATTCGATGAAATGCTTTACTTTTTGAGAAAACATTAAAACAATATCAATTCTCGATAGCGAGAATTACGAATTTATTTTGAACACATGTCATAACACGAGGAAACGTGCGGAAACAAGGGAGGGTTTTCCCGTTATTTTCTCCCGACTCCGATAACCGATTGAGCCTAAATTTTCACAGGTTTGTTATTTTATTTTGTTATTTTATATAGAAGTTGTGATACACGAAGTGTGGGCCTTGGACATTACTGTTTACCGAAAGTGTCCAATGGCTTTAACCATTACCGAACACACAAGATCATGATGACAACACACCTTTAAAACTTGCTGTCCGCCAGGCTAATTACTATCCTTCGATATTTCGCCAGTGGGCATGCGCTCTGGCGTCTTAAAGTCTAACGTTGAATCTAATTATATATCTTGCCTGCTGTTCTATGCACTTAACATTATTAAATTTGAATGGTTTTGAATTATTTTAAATCGGCGGAAGAAAGTGGAAAGGTACAACAACTCCGATCTGACATAACAACGGATTTAGCCAGGAAAGGGTCATTCACATTGTCGGAAAATCGACTGCTATGTTGTAGAACCATTCATGATTGACTCTACAGAATGTTGGTGGTTCGCTGACTGTGTTTCAATAGGCAAATTTCAGGTGTTTGTTTTTGTATCACTATCTCACTAATTACAAAACACTGTAGGTGTTTTTGAACATGAACAACTCGTCTTTAGGATAAGGAGCAATTTTTGGGATGTTCTCAAGGCAGTGTGCCCCTTTAATTGGTGGTGGAGTTTCTTTGGCTGGCAAATCAAGTGTTTTTTTTTAACATGGACCGATAGTGCTGTGGCCTTTTTATTTGTTGAGGTTGGCTCAAAGAAGTGGCTTCGTGATTTTCTTATGATTTATGTGACTGTATGGTTCTGCAAATTCGTGATTGCAGATGATTAGACATGCGCCCTCTAGCATCTGCTGAAGTTTACCATGCCAACCCTAAGCATTAACTCCCCATCCGATGGAGCTCTCACATGTTTTTTCAATAATTTATTGTCAGCGTTTAAGTGATTTACTGCAACTTGCAACGGTGTGACGTCATTTCTGGAGTAATTATACAGCAAATAGCTGGTCGTATGAACTGAGCGTTACTTGTATAAGCTACCACGATTTGAAATGAAATTTTCACCGATGATTTTGTATTGTATTGTCTTTGTTACATTTATAGGGTTAAAACAAAAGAACTATTCCAAAGACCAAAACGTAAGCCTAAACTTCACCTTTAATATTTTGTATTTCCATTGTTTGTATATAATCTATGGATTGGTCGACTCTGATGCAAATTCCATACATTATTATATGCCTTTGAGGACGTCATTGTGTTCCTATAAAAAAAAACATTGGTCTAAATTTTGTTCCATCTTGAAACAATAATTTGACAGATATGGCTGGCCATAGGCGGCGCCCTAGGCACACTATAGTTACCATAAAGTTTGACGTCATGCGGCAGGCTGCCGCCTAAGCTATGTTAATAATGGTACATTGAATGAATTAAACCATTATTTCCAACTAATTGAGCTGTTTGAATGTGGGGAGAGGAATATTTTGTCAAAATCAAGCATAATTTATTTATCTTTTTTGAGAGATCGGAATTTGAATCTCCAAATGATATGGATTATTTTAATAAAAACTGCAGAATGCTGCCAGATACTGTATAAAACATAATTTAGAACATTTTGTTATCATCATTCAACAGACGATAACTATTGTTTTTTCTCTTCAGAAATTATTGTTCCCCCATAAATGCACGGTAGAGGGCGGTATGACACTGAGCTTTTGCTGGATCTCTTGCGCCTAAACATGCTTTATCGAAATCAAGTCGAAATCAACTCTCAGTTTCTGATTTGGCACACCATAGAGAATGGACCACATAGACCCTGCTTGCCATTTCCCCAAATATAGATCTGCATAAATTATGATGTTACAAGTTCAGAAGAGTCCCAACATTACTGAAGAGCTTTCATTCGAAATTACCAAAAAAAGATGGCCGACTCAAACACTGTTGACTTCAGATATGGGGGAACCGTGGAGGAACCATGGAGGTAGCATTACCTCCATGGAGGAACTAAGTAGGATATCAAAACAGCGGAAGCCTGATAAAACCATTCCATGATAAAACACTGTTAGGAAAGTACAGCAGGATTCCCAAAATTATTTGCTAACAAATAAATAGGAATTCATTGCGTTGCGTGAATAAAAAAATACTTGCGGGAAAACAAGTGAATAATCACTGAATAGTTGGAGTGTTTGTTCATGATGAAGCTTCTTAAAACTTTGCATGGTTTTCGGAATCAAAACTCTTCAAAAAAGGAGATTTTCAGGTGATACTGATATGTGAAAATCTCTTTTTAAATGGTGCTATAGGCAAACACTACCTTACTAATGATGCATGCTATAATAAAGTTTTCTTTTTTATATTTTCTGAAAAACTTTGACAATATTGTGCGTAAGTAATTTTAAACAACACTTTTCTGGAAGAACATTATTGTTATTGCAAATTGCCGTTTATTATCTAGGGTTCCAAGTTCAAAAAATGAAAAGCAAGGACCATTCATTGCATCACCGGGAAACGCAATGGGTATCACCGAACTGTTTGAATCGAAACTGACACCGATACACATTTTGTAAAGTTTTGTCAACAACATGCCATTAATTATTTCAACTTGTGCATAAAGGGTACTAAATGACCAATGGCAAACAAGGAAGATAAGAAAAACATCGCACAATCTACAAAAGAAAACAAACAGACAAACACCAAAACAAACAAACAAACGAACACCCTATTAAACAAGTGCAAATATTTACTCTGGAGTTTAACATTGTTCCATCTCCGTGGAAACAATCACCACCAGGAAACTCAACATTGTTTTATAAAAATTCAAGCAACCAAATCCTTCATTGTGTTTATTTTTAGACGGTCCCTAAAAACAATAAAGCCAATCATAGCGGGACGTCCTTTGCTCTGTTATCAGTATACCGCAAAATTGCGCACGCTCGTATAGAAATGGCGCCTTTGTAGCCGTACAAAGCGGATTATAGCGCCGTTTGTTTGGTTAATGTTTATTGGGGTTTGTTTTTGTGTTTCATTGTTTATGCGCCCATTTGGGCTTCACGTGATAAACATAATTGAAATTCATCCAATGTTGGATATCAATAATTCATTAGTTGCCGGGACGTTCAGAAGAGTGGGTGTTCGTTTGGCGGCTTGCTGGCGCAGTGGTCTTTTTATTTCTCTCTGGATTTTATTGAAAAGAAAACTTGTTTCCGAAATGGCTGTGTCGGGTTTTGTGGCATGTGTCAAGTATTTGATGTTTGCATTCAACTTTTTGTTTTGGGTAAGTTGTTAAAAATTGTAAAAAACATTTTGTGAAATCTGAACTTATGCGGTTTTACTTTTACTTTAGAGCTTGTGGAGTAGGGCTCTTTGGTCGCAGTTCAACTTCAATTTTATTCTTCGGTTCTTCTAGGCTTTTTGGTTCAGAATTTTGATGGACCCAGAAAAGTGTGTTTGTGGTTTAGTAGGTCTAATCGCAATTTAGTTTTATGGTTGACTCTTGTTTCTGTGTTTCCCTGCGATATGTAAATGTATAACCTCTTCGAAAAGCTATATAAATTTAAGAAGTTGTTAAACAAGTTTCATCGTTGCAGGAGTTTTGAGTTGATTGAGTCCTCGGGAGGATGGAGGGTTACAATATAATCGCACCGCATACTTTTCATGAGATTTGTACCTTATTTTAGTGTTTATAAGTAGTACAAAGTATGTCGGCATACTCTTTTTAGGCCCGTTCCTTAAGTTTTTTCGCA
Source organism: Asterias rubens (assembly GCF_902459465.1). NCBI lineage: Eukaryota > Metazoa > Echinodermata > Asteroidea > Forcipulatida > Asteriidae > Asterias > Asterias rubens. The sequence continues at coordinate 742,784 of NC_047083.1, forward strand.
GAACCGAAAATATCACTTTTATTTTTTCTGATCTAAAAATTTTTCTATTTTGAACAGTTATGTCAGTCACAGTTCAATGCACAACTAATTTATTTGGTAACTTGATTCATTGGTAAAACTTGAGTTATTTGTAACTTGAGTTTTCATTACTTGGAATGAAACACTGTTTCTGTGGTTTATGTGGATTCTGTACACCATTGCAGACAGGAACTATGAGAAATGTAAGACTAAACATTAATTCAGACTTAGGTGTGAGAAAACAACAGCTGACATTTTCTCAAGATTATAAAGAAATCCAGTCCTGCTTTTTGATCTAGATTACTGAGGATAATGATCAAGTTCTAGCTGGAGGTTATTAAAATTGACATTTCCATTTTGTAATAAATTCTGATGATGGCTTGGCCATCTTTTTGTTTCTCACATTCAACTAATGTGTTCAAATTGAGGCTAGAAGGAGAAGTAGTCTGGCCCTTTTTGTGTTAAGAACTATAATTGCCACAGTGTGTTCAGGGTACGTGACTAAGATGCTATGGTCTACTGAGCCCTGATAAACAGAGCGGAACGATGAAACTGATGACATTTTGAAATCCTCGCCGCTGGAGCGAATCATCCATTCAATGAATCCACGAATGACATTTTTCTCTCTGCGCTTTCTTTATAGGGAAAGGATTTTGAACCGTTTGTTTGATTGTTTTAATCCGCTAAAAATATAGATACCAATTATTATTGAATAAAACTAAACTGCTAATTTAAATCATTTTAAAAGGTGGTCGGGTTTTTGAGATATCACCGACAGTCCGGAACGATTATGTCTACGCATAATCCGAATCGCTGTCTGTATTTCACACAAAGCTCATTTTATTAAATTATACCGACAACAAAACATTGAGAAAATTTCACCAGGAATGTTTTTCACCAGTCATGTGAAAAGGGCTAAAGTCTTAGACTGAGATCTCAGTGGAGACCTAAGACACTGCTAAATGTCATGAATGTGACTTTGGCACTTAGCCAAATAATATATTTATCATATCGGACTTCTTCTCCAGTAATTCAATCCCCGCCCCCGCCTTCTTCCTTACTGCAGATGTCTTAAAGAAGTTATTTATAATCCTGTAAATTAAATCTCAGACATGTCAGCCACATTTTACAAGAAGGGCAGTCTCAAACATTTTTTTCCACACAAAATGATCAAATTAAAAGGCAATGTGTTTCTCTGGTTTTTGGACCGTTCGGTTGGTTTAATCCTAATTAAATGTATAGTCACTTTTTTGAGATATTGCTGAAAATCCGGAGCGAATTTGTCCGGAAGCCGATGTACAACCCCTAAAAGGAATACACAATCGCAGTAAAGCTTCTCAGATTCAAATTGTGGGGTAGAAGAACTTATGTTTTACATAACCACACTACTTTGAATTGAAATTTTTCTCAAAATGTTTTATACTATCGGAAGCTGCTGTACTTCTATTCCAACAAGTAGTTTTTACTGTCATTAATTTAAGAGTGATTGTCAAACTTATACCTTCCCTTTAATAACTAACTGTCATCATGTAAAGAATGGTTAAATTTATCACATTCTTTATCTGCAATGTAAGAAGGAAAGTGAAATCGAAATAAGAAATGAAACTCTATCAAGGTTCATTTCCTCTAAAAGGTAATCAATTGTAAGTTGAACAATTCCAACAATCATTTCCTTGTATCATGGTAAGGACAGAGAAGGATGCTTGTATCAAATATCGTAACTTGTATAGGGAGGGCCTGCAAGGCCTCCAAGTTTACTTTTTAAGAAGTAACAGCAGCTTTGGGTTTATAAAGCATTATGAGACCCTTATACTTTGAAGTAAGTGGAAGGAAAAATATGTAAATTTTTGTCTCCCAAGTTTGAATCTGAGAAGCGTTACTGACAGTTACATGTCTCAGCTTGTGTATTCCAATGTATCTACAATCATAGAGCTTACTCTATGCTACAACATATGATATCAAACAAACAGTTCCAATCACCAAGCTTATACAATCCCTTTAAATAAAGTCAATTGCAAAGATTTTCTTCTGTGCATAGCCAGTACTCTGCTTTTACACACAATCTGTGCTTTGTTTTTGTTTTAAATGTGTAACATTCTTAGTATTCAAAATGATGAACAAAAATATGTTTTGCTTTTTTTTCAAAATAAGAATTTGTTTATGTCTCTTTTGAATTCACAACAGTATTCAATGTGTTCAGTCCACTATCCCAAAACACTGTTATAAAACCCAAGTATTTTGGCAGTTCCTGCAACCTGCCTTCCCCTGTTTAGCCCTGATCATGGAGCTATAAAGTCCAGAAGTATTGAACACCTTGTCTGAAACTCAAGGACAAATTGTTGCAAGTTCAGCCCCTAGGGAAGCAGTCTTGCAACTTTAGAAGTAGTGCTGAGAGGGGAGTCAATGGAAACCATATAGCTAGGTCCTAGCTCTATGGGGAAACTAATAAAGTGGTGTATGCCAGTGGGAATTCAGTCATATTGCAGTGGAACATTTTGTCTGGTTAACTGATTTGTAACTTGGGGACACGAAGGGATGGTGTTGCGATTGCTTATTGTGTTTTGAGATTTAAGTGGAAATAGTGTGGGAACAGTGTTTAAAAAGGCTCGCTGTTGTAGTTTACAGTGGTAGCAGTTTCCCTTAAGTAAATAAACAAGTTTGACAAGTGAACCTGTGTCGATTGTTTGTGTAAAAACACAGTGGACTAATCCATTTCTAGGAGAACAGACGACTGAAGAAGTTGGTCTTCAAAGTTGCAAGAGAATAATGAAAGAACAAACACCCTTGTTGTACAAACTTATGTGCTTTCAGATGCCTGAAGTCTTTTTATATTTCAGTAATAAAATAACTGTATGTTACTTCAGATGGAGCCATTTCTCACAATGTTTTACACTATAAACAGCTCCCCATTGCTCATTTTACCATGGTTTTACTAAGTACATTTGTAATGTAAGTTATTATGCTTACAACTATTTTAGGTAGTTATCAATAGTGTCCAAACAGACTAGGCACCATTTTACCTTGGCCTCCTAATAGTTGTTCCTGTTTGATAGCAGTAACTTGTTAAAGAACAATCCCCTTAGCCTTGCTCTTAAATGATTTGTTCGTGGTGTGTTTTATATCTGAATCAGATGATTAATATTATAAACAGATCATTAATCAACTTGCTCCATTGGTTGACGTGGAGCTTGGTGTCAGGAAAGTGTGTGAATGTTGTCTGAGTTCAAAAACAGGTGTCTTGCTGTTTTGGGGTGCACAGTGTGCACTTGTTTACGTTAATGGACTAAACACAACTTTGTTGAGACTCAAAGGGTTCAAGTACAGAATTTAGTATTGACCTTTGAACTTTGACCTTGCAATGGCTGATCATGGCTGATATCACTCAGTAAGGATTTGCTGGAGTGTGTTGATAATGGTGGTAGAGAATCAGAAATTTAGAGACCCTGTTTAATTTTTTAAACAGGTACTGAAGACTGTGGGCTTTTGGGGGGGGGGGGGGGGCACAAAGGCTCTCTGGTGCCTGGAGTAGCACAGTGACCTTTCAACTACCTCCTTGCTCATACTGACAAGTCGAGACACACCCATCTTGCATGATTTACAGCGGTGTAACTTTCAACTGATGTAGGAAATTATTCCTAAACAGGTCAATTTTGTTTATGACTCTCTGAATCAAACCAGACATTTACTGCTTGCTGTTACATTGATTCTGAAGTTTCCTCAACTCATGTGGGGTGGTATTCACAAAAAGTCTTGTAGGACTAGCCTTAAGTTTTTAAAAAATAACTCTAGGACTAGACCCAATTCTTCGGACCATCTTTTTGAAATGGACATCATGATCACTGAGTTCAATCAAAGCTGTATCACACCAAGAGGCAGTTTACAGTCAACCCGTTCCAGGCAAACTCCATGAAGGCAAAGCAGTTTACAGTCGACCCGTTCCAGGCAAACTCCATGAAGGCAAAGCAGTTTACAGTCGACCCGTTCCAGGCAAACTCCACGAAGGCAAAGCAGTTTACAGTCAACCCGTTCCAGGCAAACTCCACGAAGGCAAAATATTCTCATGCCAATTTTCTTTTAGTTATCTTGGGGATAGTTTGTAATGTAAGACATTGTTTGAAAAAGTGTAGCTAGCTAGGCAGTTGGTCGACAGTTGCAAGCTGTGACAAGGCCCCAATGGTAAGAGATGGATCTAATTGGTCGTTTAGTTTAATTGTCTCTAACTTAACTTGTTGGAACAAATAAAATTACGTCAAAATTCTTACTTGTATTGAGGAAGTTAGAGAGGGCAAGCCAATGGTCCTGGTGAACTTTATTTGTACAACGTTGTAGATGGTCTGCCTCATGGTTCTGATTTGATTATTTTACTGAGTGTTGTTTTTTTTATCTGAAACCTCCGCTCTAGAACAGGAAATCCTGAGCCCACATTGAAAATCCTGTCTAGAAAATAGCCTTGGGGCTTGTGTTTGGGAATTTGTACTTTTGTTTTTACGATCAGTAGACTTGACTTGAAACTTTGGTTTGTAAGTCTCTTTTTTGAGAGAGAGATGTTCAACTAGAACTATCATGTAAAAGAGGGAAACACTGTGAGGAATATTTGTTTTTTGTTTGATATGGTGTTATTTTAGGCTAGACTTTCTATGTTGGGGCTAAAGAAGCACTTGGACCATACTGAGTTGTTGTGGATATTTACCGGGGGAAAAAAGGTTATCAGGGGACTTGTACAAGTTTATTTGACCTGTGTGTGCTTAACTATGTGGTTGTTTGGTTTGGAGTTTGGGCAGTTGGTGCTTGTTCCTACCTCCACATCATGTAGGCCTTTGGATTGTTGTAAACCCATCCCCTCATTATTGCCCCTTGGTTTGCCACAGACCCTGCCAGCTAAGAATGTTGGTTGCCATGGGTGACTTGGCTTGGCTCAAGGTAGCCATTAATGGTATTCAGGGACTGGCTTGGAATCAGACAAAAAATCTAATCTGGAAGTCTGGAAACAATCAGGAATAGTTTATTAGTGGCTTTTTGTTTCAAAGAGTATTTGAGGAAGAATTGTGCTAGGGTCGAAACGTCAGATCACTTACTATTTTGTTCGGTCTGTTCTATAGGTCCTTTTGGTTGATAAGCAGTTTGCAACAGCTTTTAAAGCTATATTTAATTTAATAACTTAGAGAAACCGTGAGGAAAGAAATATACCAACAATTGAAGGGAACATTGGGGAAAGTTTTGTTTGGAAAGGTGTATTTTGGCAAGAATATGCCTAACTAAATAATGAAGAGTTTTCATTCTGATGAAGGTTTCATAAGTTTGTCAACAAGTTTATCCTTTGTGACTGTTCCCTTTGTTTCCAACTTCTTGAGGTCCTTTCTTCCAACCCCCTGGTCGCCATACTAATTGTTTACCCCTTGTTTTCTCTGTGGGCTTCTGACTCTCTCTCTCTCTCTCTCTATTCATGTATTTCCACTTCAATGTTCTACATTTAGGGTCAAAATGTCAGGCCATCAAACAAAAAATTGCAACTCTAACTTGAAATGAATACATGTTTTTTAGAAGTTGATGATAGTGATACATGTGCTGTTCATCAATTCTGAGTTCACTTCTCATGTTAATTAGTGAAGAAATAGAATAAACACAGGGTTGGGTCAAGTTGCAATGTGTGGACCATAATGAGTTCAGCATGTGGGTAGCTATGCTTAATGTACAGGGAAAGAATAAGTGCATTTCTAGTACAAGGAAAGAATAAGTGCATTTCTAGTACAAGGAAAGAATAAGTGCATTTCTATATTCACAGGCTGGGCACATTTGAGTGAACTATTCTTTGACAACAAATTCCTTTCTTACTCACGAAGGAGTAATTTAGCTAATTGTCCAGCTTAAAATGAAAGGTTCTGGTAGTTGATTAGGGATGCTTTTCAATACTTAACTAGCCAGCAGAACAATTGGGAGAGAATTCTAGCTAATTTTATAGGTGTTTAAGATCCTCAGTGCATTTTGTATGGATTCTGTAAAACCGATTACACATTTTGGAGGTCTGTAATTGTAAAATAAAATGGAGTTTATTGATCAAGAGCTGTCTTCAAAGTATTTGTTTAGCAAAAAGAAACATTTCCTTTCCAAGTAAAATGCTCATTATTTGGTTTTAAACTTCAGATTTTTGTTTTGTCTTTACAGTTATGTGGATGCGCACTTCTTGGCGTTGGTCTATGGCTCTGTTTCGAACCCCAAGTCCAGCAATATGCCTCAGCATCGGGTGATCTGCAAGTATACAACATTGCCGTTTATGTCATCATCGGGATTGGGGGTTTGATGATGCTTGTTGGATTCCTAGGATGCTGTGGGGCTTGTATGGAGAATACAGTACTCCTTGGCATGGTATGTATTAAGTCCGTCAATATTTGACCCAAAAATCGATGTATCACTCAATTCAAAACTCAAATTAAGACTGAACTCAAAACTTGATGCAATTGACCATCACCTTGGAGATTCTACAAGGGTTGACTTGACTATTTTTTGCTTTTATTTGCTTTTATACCATAGGTCCTTTTGTTTGTTAAGCAGCTTGCGACAGCTTATTCTATTCGCTCAACTTTTTAAACCTTCTCTCCTTTAATATTAGTTCTTCACTTTCTTGCTGCTGATCTGTGTTGCTGAAGTAGGGGGCGGAGTTTGGTGCTACCTGAACAGGGAAAAACTGCAAGGAATTGTTGAATCAGGTAGGTCTCGTAGATTATCCAAAGTTTCAACACTTTTAAGGATCAGTTAATCTCTAACGAGGCAGTACTCAGCAATAGAGTCTAGAGTTCTCCTGAAGATGATCAAACCATACTGATAGGAACACAAGTTGTCAACCAGTGGTTCTTTTCAGAACCAACACTACATGGTGTTACCGCAAGCTTCACCTAATGTTGCAATTAAACTGTGGTTTTGGCCCGTCTACAAATTTGAAAAATTTTGGGGGAGAAGTTCCTTTGTTGGGCTTGACACAAAGGGAAATGGGATATTTTAAAAGCATTCTTGTTCCTTAAACGTCTTCCTGTTCAGGAATGCAAGACACAATGACACTGACTTATATGACGGGTAATACGGTTGTGACGACAGCTGTTGATCGACTGCAAAGAGATGTAAGTACTGAAAGTAACAATATTTGTCTTTAAAAAAAATCATTCAAGGCAGATAAAAAAGTATATTTTGATGTTCTCAAATATTCTAGACATTACACTTGCAAAGTCTGTTTTGATGTTCTCAAAATGGTCTAGAAGTTAGACTTGCATAGTCTGTTTTGAGGTTCCCAAAAGGGTACAAACTGTTAAACTTGTATAGTCTGTTTAGGTGATCTCAAACGGTTACCAGATGTTAGACAGTCTATTTCAACATATATTTTCTGTATTTTCTGTATTTTTATTGGTTTTAATTGTACAGCGCTTTGTTGTGATGTCTGTGACATGAAAGGTGTTTTTTCAAATAATAAATATTATTATTATTATATACTTATTGTTCTGTAGCTCAAGTGTTGTGGTGCAGTAGGACCGAGCGATTGGATAAAGACACCTGTTTCACCTGGTGAGACTTTGACATCCGTGCCGGACTCTTGCTGTATGACAGAGAGCCGAGATTGTGGAAAGACTGGCAGTATCCCTGCAGCTCTCGGAGTGAGCATCTACAGCAAGGTACTTATCTAGGGTTTGAGGCATTGCATGGTGAGGTATCAAGGTTTGTGGTAACACCATGTGTGTATCTACTTGCCAGGTAGAGTTTGTTCTTAGAGAACTGCCTTGCTTTATTGTACTACAGCGGAGTAGATTTATCAGATGTTCGAGAGACTTCTAAGTTCTGAAAAGAACATATCATCTGAACCGTAATTGTATAATCGGCAAAGCATTCTAATGGAAACATCACACTAACTTGTTGTAGAGAAGACAATGAAGAAATTTCAGTTTTAGATGTAGGAGGGAAACCCCATATAGGGAAAACCCACGCAGTCAGGTAAGGACTGAAAACCCAATCCACATGCAAGGCTCCGATCTGGGCCCGATTTCATAGAACTGCTAAGCACGAAAATTTGCTTAGCATGAAATTTCTTCCTTGATAACAACAGGATTACCAACCAAATTTCCATGTGATTTTCAGGATAAGCAAAAACAGCTGATTACTAGTAACAAGCAATATGCAACAAATAGAAATTTTGTTGGTAATTCTGTTTTTATCAAGAAAGAAATTTCATGCTAAGCAAATTTTTGTGCTTAGCAGCTCTATCAAATTGGGCCCTGAGCTCAAACCAGGGTCAACATAGGTGAAAGGCAGGAACAGAAACCACTGCGTCAACCTGACTGCTCATGTCACCTGACTGCTCATGTCATATTCCCTAACTTCAGCAGCAGTAAAGCATACTGATTAGCATTATGCTGCAAAGGTGTCAGTCTAAGCAATGGTTTACCTTCATTTGAATGCGAGTACACGAAGATGGGTACTCCATGAACCATTTTGTTGTTAAGACTATTACAGCATTTTGACACCTTGCATGCTCAGTGGTAGTTTTAGGGGTGGAATTAGGGATGGGTACAGTGCAGTACCATCTTAAAGACGGCAAACTCCTAAATGAAAAAAAATGTATTTATTTCCTTTGGTAGGGTTGTGCAGCGGCTCTGTTTGAGAGGCTGGAAAACAATACAGTCTTGGTGGCCGGGCTCGCTATCGGAATCGGTGGTGTACAGGTTAGTAATATCTCTTGCTAAGCAGTGAAGCAGTCTGTTTTATCAAATTTGTTTTCCCTTTTTTGCTATCATTGTTTTTGTCATATGTTCAGTTTTTAACTGCTAGGGTTTCTCTTTTTTAGCTGGTTTATTCCATAGTGGGGTTTCAATGTATAAGAGGGTTCCCCCAACACCCTGTGCTTTTTTTTAAGTGTCTTTTAGTGGTTTATCTAATATTTATTTTTACTTATTGTCGTCTTCTTATATAATGTTCCTTTGTACCCCGCTGTGGTGCAATTTTTGTGTGTTTTATCTATGCTATTTTTATCAATATTGTTATCTTGTAATGCCACATTATTCAGCTTCGTGCTTTCAACATTCTAGTGAAAATACTGCGACAGTTTTTGCTGAAACCTTTAACTTCGTGATTTTCATTTTTTTTTTTTTTTTTTTTTTTTCCCTTCATTTTCAGCTCCTTGGTATGCTGTTCTCACTGTGTCTGTGTTGCGCAATCAGAAGAGCAGACAGAGAAAAATCCTACGCAATCTAGGCTCATCTACCTGCCATTCTTATACCAGGGGGGTTAAAGGTACATTTTGCTGTTAAATTGCCAGGGAGTCATCATAAGAAAACAGGTTTTCAGTCGAATTTGCTATTCTTATTCCTGGGGGATGAGGTACATTCTGCTGTTGAGATACCAGGGCGTTTATGGTTTAGGTAATTTGGTCAGGCTACGGCTACAGCTGGATCACCATTTGATAGAGCAACAGTCTTAGCAACAGCCCTAGCTGTAGCCATCAACTCATGGCTGCTCCCTCCTGTGGATAAGTCGCAGCTAATAGTTTTGTTAGCCACACTGAATACTTGAAGTAACCTGTCCATTTTACCTACTCTTCTTATCATTTTCTGAAATGTTATTGCCAAAATCTAGATACATTTAACAACTTCATAAAAAGAAGACTCTGAGGAAGAAAATGTTTTCATTTCTTCACATCGGGTTTAATACTAAGATCAGATTACGTTCTGTTTTAAAAAATAATTTGTTTTACTGGAGGGATAGATTTATTCCTAAAAAAGAAACTTGGGACAATTTTAACAGACAAATGTTTTAGATAATGAAATATCATATTTCGGTTGTACAGTACAGTTATTTCACCATTTTTGAGTATAAATTATTGCTATTCAGCCTTTTTTTTTGGATACAACTCTGACTAAGTTATTTAAACTCAGACTTCGCTTATTTTAAATGCCCAGTTTTAGTTTTTTATAGCGCCCTCAATTTGCTACTGGTAGATTGAATTCCGCTTTTTTAATTTTATTTTTTCGGTAGTATCCAAAGCCGTTGCTTAGAGAGCGCCCTATACAGGCTAAACACAGAACAAAGTGCGCAAATTTGTACCACTTAAAATGCACAAAAATATAGTCGCAGCATATTTAAAAAGCGCCCTCACATGGTTCATTCAAAGTGGTACTCCACAGCTCTCTTTTGCCAACACATAGGCCCACAATCATAAAGCTGTTTAGCAGGAAATTCTGCTTAGCAAAGGAATTTGCTAAGCAAGAATTGAATGGGGTGTAAAAAACTTTTATTTAGCTCTATGGGTACAAGTCATTGCAATGGTGGTAAACGTCCGGTATTTTGGCTGGTAACATATTTTGGCTCAGCAAGAGTTTTCTGCTCAGCATGTTTGTTGTGCTTATACATGCTTTATGAAACTGGGACCTGATAAGTTGCATAAAGAGCGCCCTCAAGTTGTTGCGCACTGAACAGATACTAAATTGAAGGCAAGATATTGCTTACATTCATTGTTGTGTAATGTACATGTGTTTAGATAGCATTGTACATTAGCATTGTAGTAAGAAGTACTGTAAAATACAACTAATTGGGACGCTATTTTAGAACTTTTAAGTAATGGTCTATGAAGAGACTATCATGAACTCAAATATATATTTTTTAATGTAACATAAATGTAACCCACACTGTTCGTTTTAAGTTATATAAAAAAATGCTTTTACGTGTTGTACCGACAATGTAATGACTTACCCGCTATAGGGGCGGAGCCATGGTGATAAAAACTGAGAATGCGCTTAGAGTTTATTAGCAGAAAATGGGTTACCAACCAGAAGTCTATGTTCTGGGTACCAGTTGTAATTGGTTCCCTAGTCGCCGTTCCCTAAATTTTGAAATATGTCACAAATGTGAATTTTTGCCAATTGAGGGACATTACCGTAATATTTCTACCAATCAGCCAATGGTACTTTTCATTCGGTTATTTTCACTTCTTGCAATTTATTTATAGTTGATTATTAGTACTTTGTTAAGAGAAAAACCCTCAAACTGTTCCTGAACTTTTCCCGAGAAATTGTTTCAGGAGAGTTTTTAAATGGTGTAAAGTATGTCGAAACGTTCTGTCCATTACCAACAACAAATGAAACATTTGCAATATAAAAATCCCTAAATTTTATATCATATTTTTCCGTCTTTCAAAAACTCCCTAAAGAGGTCACTGAACTTCGATTGTTTAATTAAGGAATTTATCGACCAATGATATGTGACTTTCATGTGACTCCTTTAACAAATTTGAAAATGTTCCCGAATAGACCAGTAAAAATGGAAGTATTTTCTTAAAAGATTGTCTTTTAAAATATTCTCGTAACCAAGAAAGATATTTATACCTATATCCAGTAAAATGCTATAAAAACAATACCTGTATTGTATTTATATCCTCCATTAAAATTTTAACACTTGTCCAAGTTATCTATTTGACTTATTCAGTATTTGTTGTGTATTTATGTAAGTGTATTTTTGTAACAAAATTTTTTGTACGCTGTAGTAATAGAAACTAATGCTTAGACAGATTAATTCCACCAATGGGAGACTTTCTGGGACGATAGAGGGCAGCAGACTTACCGGGTAAATCCATTGTTCTCAGAATTATGCGCATGTTCAGAACTACGTAAACAATGGAAATTTACCCGGTATGTCTGCTGCCACCTAGTGTTGGAAAGTCTCCTATTACAAGGCAAAGACGTGACGGTCAACCGACAAAATAAGACAGTCGTCTGCCAGTGGTAGGTTCAGTAGAGTCCTCGTCCGTTCAAGAAACAGTTTTAAATTGTTCTGTCATCTTGAAGATTTACATAACACTTTGATGACACTAAACTTTTAAGTGGTTATGCTAGTATAACACTTAGTAAACACTGTTAATGATAGTGAAACACTTTGTGAACACCAACCTTTTAAGTGTTTATGCTGGTGTATCCCTTTGTAAACACCCAACTTTTAAGTGTTAACACTAGTGCAACACTATGTTGACACTTAACTTCTTTGTGTTTATGCTAGTGTACGACTTTTATCATTCGTATCATGGATTTTTCATTTGTTTAATTTCTTTGTTGTGGAAATATACTTTGAGAAAAAATAAAAACAACCTTGTAAATTTAAAGGAAAATTTGAGTGCAGTTCATTTAATTAATGGTTCGTGGTTTTTGAAAAATCGCAAGAAAAATAAGCTAATATAATTAAGCATTTTTAAATTTTCTTTTCAATTTAAACACAAATCTTGTAAGATAAAAACAGAATTCAAGAGAACAATCTTTTTTAAAGAAATGACAGAATAATCTCGTCTCGGCCGTCAAATTTCAAGTCCTAAAAATCATCAGCAGCACAAAATTACAAGACAACATTTTTAATTTCTTCTTTTTTTTTTTCAATTAAGAATTTACAAAATTCTTTCTGAAAAGACACACTTAACACAAAATGTTTCTTACATCTCTACATAAGAAATATACTTGGTCAGTTTAAAGTTTCTAAAACCTTAACAAATTTTCGGTCCTGAAACTAAACAAAAACCACCAATTGCTAGGATTTCTTTTTTAAAAAGATTAAGAGAACACAGCCAGCCCATGCTATAAATACCACTGTTTGGCCCGGCAAGATGCTTTGTTAAAAGTTTGTTGAAATTACCCTTCATAAATGGTAAATCCAAAAGCTTGTCGGCAGAGGTATGTCCATATAATGTAGGAACTTAAAACACTACGTGGACTTACACACGTCCACACAGTGTCTGTTTTTAAGTACTAAAGAATAGGATCTTCATCAAGTGAACAACAAACTTGAAATAATAGGAAGTATCTAACATCATGGGATTAAACAGTTTTTGGTCCTATCATTAAAAAGAAATATTTGGATAGCTTCAAGGAAGTACATGAAAGTTTTTTTAGTAATAAAATATTATTTTTCTTGTAAGGAGAATCGTTTGGCGAGAGGGGGGAGTTGGGAGTCTTTGGGGGTGGGGGGGGCTTTGGAAGGGATGAGGGATATACAATAATTTAATCTTAAGTTTTGGTCATAAAAATTAATAAAAATATGAAATGGCCTACTTTTCAGGCTAAGAGTCTCTGCATAACAAAATATCAAGATTTTGTTCAATCAAAAACAAAAGGTAGAAATCTTACCAGGCAAGATTATACTTATAAAGAAGAATACTACATACATATTAAAAAGAGAAATGGGCGACTCATAATTATGATTATATGGAGGAAAAAAAACCCAATTGACTGTCTTGATTGCATCTCGAACTCAGTTCTTCTAAAACTGACACTTCTGCCCCTTTTCACCAGGGCCCATTTTCATTGCGCTGCTTAGCGGCCGATTTTGTGCTTACTTTGCAATTTGTATTTCATAAGCACATGAAAAGGCATGCTAACCTTCCGGTGCTTACCGCACGAAAATAAGTAACGTCACAATGCAAATCCGCGGTAAACACGCAATATGGCCACCCAATTTTTCTGCTAACCTGTGAAATACGCTAAGGCTTAAGCACATTTTTCTGCTACAGTAAGCACGCAAATTTGCTTACCGTTAAGCAGTGCTATGAAATTGGGCCCAGAAGTTTAGGGCATGATATTTGGCCCTTGGGAAATAAAGTAGGACAATTTTATTATTTGAGTACAAGGGTTGCCTCACTTGAACATATCCTAGACCTAGGAGAGTCTTTCTTGAAAGCTTCAAGAAAGTCTCTGGGTCAAAGCCTGTAAGCACAAAAATTTGCTTAGCACGAAATTTCTTCCTTGATTAAAAACTGGATTACCAACCAAATTTCCATTTGTTGCATATTGCTTGATACTGGTATTCAGCTGTTGTTTGCTTATCTTGCAATCACCTGGCAATTTGGTTGGTAATCCTGTTTTTATCATGCTAAGCAAATTTTAGTCCTTACAGGCTTTATGAAATTGGGCCCTGCCGTCGATTTCACAAAGAGTTAGGACTCGTCTTATCTCGAGTCTATAGTTCTGTTTGTTTGCTTTTCATTTCATTTATCTGAGTTTGATACAAAATAAATAAAAAATGCAGGAAGTAACGCCTTTACATAAATTCCAAGTTGAGCTTGGATATCCGTCTGTGATAAAAAAAAAAGCATAAAAAGATCGACTCAAAAAAAATTATACAAGTATTTGGATTGACTCAGACTCTTAAAAAAATGGGTGAAAATATTTTGAATGTAAATATTTTCTTGGCAATGTTTTTGTTTGTTTCATGGCAGCTTAACAAATATTCTCTAGGAAGGGTTAAAAAAAAAAATTTTTAATAAATACTTCATAAAATTGGACATGTTTTTGTACAAAATATTTGACTATACTTTCCCCATATAAACCTGTACATACTCATTGGCAAGCTACTTCATATATCTGGTGGTTAGTTTATTGTATTGTATTATATTATTTTGGTATATATTACAAAACTCGACTCTGCTAAATATTCAGAGGGGAGAGTCATTTCTGACCAAAAGGTCAGAAACAGTGGCATTTCCACTTTATGGTGACCCCTGGAGTTACAGATTTAAGGAGCTTTTAGGAGCAAAATCCTCAGCATTAGAGAACAAGATCAAAGAGCAGGATTTCTTTGTATCTGAAGAAAATGACGGCTATTTTTCCACCAAGCAGACATTAAACAATTCTGATCTCAGATAAAACTCTGTAATTTCCCATCCTTGAATATTTCTCAAAAGTAGGATATTTTGAGCTTCTGCTTTCAGTCGGTAGAGAGGGATTTCAAGACAATTTCTAAAACATGAAACCTTTTAACCATCATAATCTACACTTTCTACACTAACACAAATACAGAAGTCAAAAATGTGCTTTATACACTGTTTTAAAACAATTAATTTGCCCCAAAACACATATAAGTCTCTTTTTCCCTGTCCATATAAACATTGGCAATGACAGAGAAACTTTTTAACCTACACATTAAAGTTTTGTACAAATTTGTATTTTTTGTTTAGCTAGTCATAAAAATTTCCGTTACTTACATACAACACAAAAATAGTCACACTGAATATGCTATTGCTATTAAAGAGAACAGTGCCGCAGCTGAAATCATAGCTTGAAAATGCTCACCGTTTCTTTCCCCTGTAAATAGCGCCCTCTTTGTCACAATGAATCATCTAAGATGAGAAACAGTCGTAGCATACTGAAGCAAATTACACAAAAAAGCATACGGAAGTAAAATTTCAAGTGAAATTTCTTTCATCTGTAAATTTGATTTCCATGTGACCACCGATCTGTAAGGGATTTGTGAAGGTTCTGAGATATTTACTCCAAATAAGAAGTCTCGTCACCGCAGGAAAAAAAACTGCCTGTTCACTATTTTGTTTAAAAATCTGTATACAACAATCAAGCTGAATACTTAGGGAATGTGCAATTTCAAACTTGTAGTTTGTGCAGAATTTCATCCAATGAAACCTATCTACTTTGGATGCGTTTTATTTCTGACGCCAACTACTGTATTGGTAGTTTTAAGCATTGGTAGTTTTAAGCCAAGGGAGAAGGCTTTTGAGCAAAAATGGTACGAATAACTTTCGTTTTCTAGATTTCAAGCTCACTCATACAATATAGAGCCTCAAGTTTGGCACAGTTTAGTTTTGAGTCATGAATATTAATGACAACTCATTAATATTCATGACTTAGCATTATCATTCGTGACTTCTCATTACTAACAATGAGTCACCCGAACACTTTTGTTTACCTAATATCAACCCACTGAATGTAACTGCAATGAAGTCAACTGGTTCTACCAAACCACACAACAGCATAATTACAGTCCAAACTAGCCAATGGGAAACGAGGTGCTAACAAATTCTAAAAAAAAACGTCCAATCGATGATCAGGACTTAAATCTAAAACAAACGTCAACTCCACAAATTGGTCATCTGAATTGTTGGACGCAACTTTTTTTTCGCACCACCGTTTTTTCTTCTTCTTTGTTGACGATTTGTTTGTACACGCTCACTGATAAACAATATACACATCTCTTTATTGCAGCAGGTATTCTTGTTATAATGCACAGTACACAAAGGTACTTTGTCACTCAGTTGTCAAACTTTCTGTTGTTTTAGGTTTTATCTGGAAGAAAAAAAAATGGGGAAAAAAATTAATACCACTTGTAACACTTTTTTTGGGGGATAAAATTGGCAGAATCTACACAACTACGAATTAAAGTCGTATAACGATAAATGTTTAAAAAATCAATCTTTATCGATGACAGCAACATGACCTCGCTGAAGGGGTCACCAGAAGAGTGACCTTTTCTACAACTGAGTGATGACCTTGTTGCAATGACCTTGTTGGAGATGGAGAGGTCATTGCAAAGGGTTGGGAAACGACCTTTTCTGCAACCAAGTTATGACATTGTTGCAGAAACCATATCAATTAGGAGTAATAATTCATATCCACTTCAACAACCTACACTCGGCCACATTTTCCATTGAGTTGACTAACCCTTTGAAACCAGTCAACTTGACAGGTTTTGTAGGGTGGCATAACTGTTCACACTGTTCACGAAACTAGGTGTGTATGGTGTGGATACTTTTGAGACGCTAGCGTCAGCAAACATAACGATCCTTTTTAGGCTCTGAGCATGCGCGCGCATCCTCAGTACTGCTCGCGTAGGTCTGAGCTAGGCAATACTGCTGAGAACTTTGAAAAAAGGGACCCTCCAAGTCTTCCATTATTATTGCAGAATGGCACAATGCATCCACCCTAGACCATACAACACAAATATTGAATTTATTAAAAGATATATTTATTGTAAGGTAGTCATACAATACTTAACTTTTAATCTTTTTTAATCTTTAATTAATTTACCTTTTTATCTTTTTTCTAATCTTACATCAATTTACCTTTTAAATCTTTTTGTAATCTGCGTTCAAATTGTGCATTAGTCATAGTCATCGGTGAGGTTTCTTAACAAGAAAACGGTGACTATCAAAATAAGAACCTGTCAACAGAAAAGAAAAACAGACGTAAATTAAATTATTGCATTAAAATTGTTAATGGCCTCACGTTTCGACACTATTTTAATACTGTTTTAAGAAAGGGTTACCATAGTTACTGACCTGTAATACTGCAATCCCGATACAGATTCCTCCTAATAACCAGATGTACTCAAAAAAAGTCCCATACAGGGCGTCATAGCAACCCTATAAAGAAGAAACAAACAATAGTTTAACAATTGACCCAATTTAGCTGAACAAAGAGAACGCGTTCTGTTGGTTGAATTGCTCCACGCAGAATACGCACACGCTCATTCAACCAATAGAATGTGTTCTCTTGGCGTCGTTATCGTTATCGTTATTGCTGCAGTGGGACCGGGCCTTAACACTCATCCCCACTCACTGGAATGAAGATGTATGTAATTTAATTTACCTGAAGAAGTTTTAGCTTCATTCATCTTTATGTTTTTGAGACAAAAGTGAAAATCATAGAACAATGTTTTCAGAAGAGTCACATTTAAGTCTGTTGTACATGCACAAATATTATTTGTTGGGTATTACTTATTTCTCAAAAAGTACAACACCTTAGAAAGAAAATTTCAAGGGTAGCTTTCTGCTATCATTTTCGGTAAACCATATAAGTAAAATGAAAAACTGTAGATGCTTGTTTTTTGTGTCATACAAAAAGTACCCAAACCCTTTAAAGGAAGCAGTTTCAGAACACTAAGCTCTAGTTTGGTTTCCTTCTTGTTCTTACCTGTTGGAATCTGAATTCAGATGGTTCAGAACCTTGGCATTTTTGCCGGTCCTTATAAGTGTACTCTCCATCATCTGTGAGGTCTCGTACGCAGCAGGAATCTGGGACTGTGGTGTTATAGCCTCGGTTCTCAGCATTTTTCACTTCGTTGTACCATTGACTTTGTTGCCAGTCAAGATGGTTAGAGTTTCCGCAACACATTAACTACAAGTAGAAAACATAGCATCAACTACAAGTAGAAAGCAAACCGTCAACTACAAGTAGAAAATAAGTTTTAGTTTAGTTTATTACAGCAAAAAAAGTTGTCTACAAGTTTCCATTTCTTTGTTTTTATTTCAATTTAGTTTCAATTAAATTTACATCCACAAATAATCATACTTGTATAAACAAAAAGCTTAAAGGATGTTGAAATAAGGAAAGCAAGTTTATGGTTTTCATTCCATGGTAGATTTTCATGGACTTCTTGTGATATCAGAGAATAGCGCCCTCATTGTTCAATATTAACACACACCCCACAACTGACCAATCATAAGCTGTAACTGTCTAACCCAATACCTGAGGAAGATTTAACACCTACTATCAAACCAAACCTCTTACCTGAGCTTGCATACCATCCACTGATTTGACAAAACCATTTCGAGTAGTGCTATATTCTTGTATAAGTGAGCTATGCATTTGCCCCTTCACAAAATCTTTCACCTTAGAAAAGAAAAGAAAAATAATGACAATTTATAGAGCGCCCAATAATGAAACATGCTCCGGGGCGCTTTACAACTGAAAAAAAAAAAACCATTAAAATCCTACAGTTATTAATTAAAACCTAAGAGAAAACACAGGTTCAAATTGTTTCTGAATAAAAAAATATTTCTCAATTTTTTAGATTTAAGGGGGTTATACTTTAAGGTTTTTACGCCTCTGTGCACAGCCACAATCATGGTTATACTTTTTTTTTTTCAAGTCCATTCTGTGTCAATGGGGAATAAAAAGTTATTGAGTTTGTCGAATTCAAGATCTTCAGAGAGTTACTTAATATTTATCTGTTGTATGTTTGTTGTCTTTGTAACAGAAAATGTATCCATGATTAAAGGCTGTGCACCTCTTTATTATCCGACACTAGGGGGCAGCAGACAGTCACACCAAGAAAACCACTAAGTTTGCCAATCTTACAGTTGAAAAGTTTTTGTTCTGAATTCTCTTTGCACAATGTGAATGCAAAGTAAACAAAAGGGTCGCAGCAGGGCCTGGAGTTCCTGCAGGCACAATCTTAACGCACTGCAACGGAAGGAAACATTCAATCATACATAGGGGTACACTGTTATCAATTTGGAATGTTCGTGACCCGGTCCCAAAATCATAAAGCATGTATACACACACACAAAATTGCTTAGCATGAACCAGCTTTTCTCAAGACAACAGAAAAATTACACAGATAATAAATAATGCATATCAATAAAGGTCGCCAGGCAAAGATAGAATTATAGTTCACCACATCAAGGCTATGGAACAGAATCAACACCATAATTCAAAAGAATTTCTTTTTCTGCAAGGCTGATAAAAGCTAATTTTAGGCGGGAAAAATATTGGAGACAAGAGAGCATGAAAATAGACCGGATACGATAATGACTTAACGACGTTTTTATGGCAGCACATTAAATTCTTTCCCATAAACTCAAGAGCAGGAACATTAAGTTTCAGTGAATCCTGAGGACTATTATCATAAAATCATTAGAATAATGGAGAGAAAAAAAAACTAAATATAAAGAAGTGTATTGATGGGGAGATTTCGGATGCACAGTGCAGTAAAACAATTAGGAATTCTTTTGGATTGAACACTATTGGTAATTGTCAATGACCAGTCTTCTCCCTTGGTGTATCTCAAAATATGCATAAAATAACACACCTGTGAAAATTTGAGCTCAATTTGTCGTCAAAGTTGGGAGAGAATAATGAAAGAAAAAACACCCTTTTCACACGAAGTGTGTGCTTTCAGATGCTTGAATTTGAAACCCCAAAATCTAATTCTGAGGTCTTGAGATCAAATTCGTGGAAAATTACTTCTTTCTGGAAATCTACATTACTTCAGAGGGAGCCGTTTCTCACAATGTTTTATCAACCTCTCCCCATCACTTGTCACCAAATAAGGTTTTATGCTAATAATTATTTTGAGTAATAACCAACCTGCCTTTAAAGTCACCTGGAAGTGGTATTTTGTCAATATAAAGCCTTTGTCACTAAAATATGTGTTTTGATGAGAGGAATATGAATAAACAATTAACTAAAGGTTTTAAAAAATTAGTTTCCATGGCATTTACAACATCCAGCAGCAATACACCTGGCCGACATTGCCGGAAAAATGCAAGAAAAAAAACTTTTTTTATTTTATTATAATTTTTTAATATTTTTTATACATACTTACCTCTTGGGTATAAGAGAAGGTTAAAGCTATGCAGACTATTTCAGCCAGTATCAGGAACAAAACGCAGACAAAATACTGTCATAAAGAAAAGGAAGTTATCAGTAATTATCATTTTAATATTTCCCTCCCCACCTCCCTCGGTGTGAAGCCACATCCTACGGAGGTGAGAAGTTCAAAAAAAACAATGCTTTAAAATGTTTTGAATACTTGAAATACTAGGCCTAAAAATACAGAAAACAGACATGTGTAAAAAACACAAGTGTTTAACACTAAAGGGTTTTCCCTTCTTGAAATGGAAAGGGTCTTTGATTACAAATAAGAAAATCTATGGGAACATTTCGAAATAGATAAACAGAAAACAGACACATCTAATAAAATTTACAAAAAATGTTTTCCCTAACATGTGATATGAAAATAGCATTCTATTAGAAAATAATAAAATCTGTGGGAATATTTACAACAGGCATGATGTTTGTTCCTTGGAAAGAAAAAAAGTAGTACAAGGGCTGACCTACTTATTCAGGAGATGAAGGCTTTGATAAAAAAAATCTGATTTTTCCCAAAGACAAAACAAAAACCCTGACCTGAGCTAACACTGTCAGTTTTTCACATTTTCCTCCGACAGGAATAAACTGTTTGTGATATAATATCCCTTTGTTATTTCAGACTTCCTTTATTTTGATGCCAAGTAAACAATTTCTGTATTCTGCAAAAACTTTCAAAGCAAACGTTTTCAAAGTAAATTCCTGATTCCAGATCAGTACTTCAAATTAAATTTCAAATACTTCCCAACTGGAAGTTAAATTCTGGAATACGCAGCAAAACCATCACGATATTGCGCTGGTTTTTGTTTTTCTAAGCCCACCAAAAAAAGGAAGTATTATTGAGTAATTTGGTTCATGAAGAAAAGGTCTTGGTTTTTCTAAATATAGAGTAGGCCTACAAACAATGGGTTAAATTTACTTATAAACAAGGAAATACAAGTGAAACAAGTCATAGAATAGCAACAAACTAGTTTCAACATTACAAAATCACAAAAATGTACAAAATAATATAAACGAAATCATGCTGATAAAAAATTCAGCATTATAAATGTTTTTCAATTCTAAGACTGTGATGACAAATGGAAGAAATGTTATGCAGACAAGATTGATAAAATAAAATGATGCAAACACAAAGGATCAAGACAATCTTAGCATATACATAGTATATCAAATCAAGATACTGTAAATTATGCAAAATACATGTAAATATATGCAAAATCATCATAAATATGCAGTACAAAAATGGAAATATTGAGGTATGCAAAACAATGTAAATTTATGCAAAGTTAACACACACATATGCAATGATATGAAAATTTGAATTTATAAGTTATGAAAAATACATGTAAATAATTATAAGCAAAATCAACATAAATATGCACAATAATGTAAAACAAAGTTATTGAGTTACATAAAATCAGGACAAGTTATACAAGACAGATATATGCAAGTTTGAGAAAATCATTAAAAAATACATTTCTGAAGAGAAGGGAGAGGTTTGAGGGAGGGGCTTGAGGGTGAGGTTTGAGGGATAAGGGGGGGGGGGGTCGTAAAGGGTAGCGGGTTACAAACGTCATACTTACAGTCCACAGCATACATTTTGACTCATGACAAGCCCCGAAGCATCCTATAAACCCAAGTATCGTGACGAAGAATCCGATACCAATCATAGCGAAGCCCAAGTTGCGTAAGATGGGAAAGTCAAACAATCTAAGAAAGTCCAATGTGTTCCGGTCGATGCTGACCCAAATTCCAAGCCCTAGTACTGCGATGCCGCTCAGCTGCGTGGAAAAACAACAAGAATAATCAAAAAAACGGGAACATAAAAGTACAACAGATGTTAACTTGGATCAATACTAGCTCTCCCATCAGCGAAAATGGGTTACGGAGAAATGTAGCGCTTTTGCGTCCCCTACCCAACAAGATAGCGAAAGGAATACAGAACAAAATCCTTCTGCGTCCTCTCCATTAAGAGCATGTGTGAAAACAGATTTATATTCAAGCAAACTTGACGCACAGATTTACGCAAAACGCGGTGTAAGAACAGCTTTACTTTTTGCGCATACTTAGCTTAAAACAGCGCAATTCCTTTTTTAATCAAAAAAATATTACACACAAAATTATCAAACATTCAACATCAGCAAATTATAATTTTTAATAATATACTCACCCAAAAAACAAAGTTGACTATGAAAAGTACTATCTTTGAGCATGTACCACATGTTGTAGTTGCCATGGTGAAGTTGTGACCCTGTTACTGTTGCTATGGAAATAGTTACTAAGGGAGGAACGAGTCTTCCCCAAGGTGTGATATTGCACTCTTGTCGCTTCAAGTCTCTGTAGAAAAAAGAACAGAAAGAAACAAACATTATGGTTAAACCTTGCTTGTAAGATGGAAGAACTTCAAAAACATAAACCTGCTAGATAGAAAATAAAGTTTTCTTTGGAGCAAAGAGACCAGTGGAGAGCCGTTGTCAGAAATGTCCGCATTTGCTTGATTTAATGATGATGATTATAACAGTTATTTCTTCAACATTTGACATGCTATATGTTCCCAGGCCTCGATAACTCACGTCACCTACGGCAACATGGTGCCCTGTGCTTTTGCTGGGGTGCCCTTTGCAAAGTTCCAATAGAAATTTAATTTGTGCTCACTTAAGAGCCCTTTACCAGAGATAAAGAGCTGTATCTCTTCAAGAACAAACTTCAAGTCCTAGGTCTGACCTCATCTTCTTGGAACAAGATGCCTTTGGCAAAATTTCATAGACCTGCTTAAAGCGAAACATATTGCTTGACAAGTTTCTGCTAAGCAGAAATGAATGGGTGACCAGTCACAAATTGTACATGTGAGATGGTAGTTTGGCTGGTAACCACAATTTTGTTGCGCTTAGCTATACTTCCTCTGCTTTAGCAGCTCTATGAACCTGGGTCTGAGCGTTTACCATCCATAAAAAGAGACATGTGTTACATAGTGACTGGTGATAACCGGTGTACAATACAGGACAGGTGCGCCCAGTGATAGAGGAACACAGCCTAAGTGTTTCAATTTGTCAGACCCTCACACCTCGACAACAACTAGCCCCCGGAAATTTCTCATTTCGACTAAATCGCATCACTCTTGAGACAAACAAGGCTCTGCGAGAGAGTTCACAAGAACTTTGAACTTTTTTTTTTAATTGCAGCAGAGTTTAGAAGCCCGCTAGAGGGAAAGGTTTCTCAAGTTCAAATACAGACTGAATGTACAAGCAACAAACAACACAGGAAATGTTTATTGTTCTTGTAAATTGAAAGAATCAAATATTTGTCAGAAGAGAGTCAATAGTGCAAAAATAGAGCTGTAATACCTCGGCTTAAAGGGAAGGTACACATTTGGTAATTACTCAAAACAAATATTAACTTAAAAACTGACTTGGTAACGAGCATTTGAGAGCTGTTGATGGTATAACACATTGTGAGAAACGGCTCCCTCTGAAGTAGCAAAGGTTTTGAAATAGAGGTAATTTCTCAGTAGTCTTTTATCTGAAAGCACACAAAATGGCCAACAAGGGTGTTTTTTCTTTCATCATTTTCTCCCAACTCCGATGACCAATTGAGCTCAAACTTACACAGGTTTGTTATTTTATGCATATGTTGAGATACACCAAGTGAGAGGGCTGGTCTTAGACAATTACCAAAAGTGTACCTTCCCTATAATCTCACAAAACACTAAGATTCATCTTAAGATGAGTTTGTCAGTATCGCCATAGTGATTTGTATTGTGACATCACACTTTCCTTAGGGATGAGGATTGATACACAATTAAGATCAATCTCAGCTCTTTAACAAATCCAACCCAGCTGTGTGATCCCAACAACACATTTAGGGATGTTCTCCGTTAGGGTACCATAAACATTTGGGAATTACTCCAAAAATTAGTGCGCTTGTTAGAAGCACTGAAGCTTTAAAAACATTTTCAGAAACAATTGCCTTGAAAGGAATGTGATTTTAGAGAGAGGGATTCAAAAACATTTCAATCTGAGAAATATTTCCTGTTTCTCAGATTGTGTATCGCAATTATGGATTTTTCTTCCTGCATGGACAAAACCGCTCCAGATTTTCAGCAATATCTCAAAAACGCTACCACATTTTGAAAAGAGATTTTCATATAAATCTTAAGTCTTATTGAAACAATCAAAAGATTCCAAAAACCAAAGGTATACTTTGCCTTTTAGCCATGTCAATGTTAATGGCTGTGGCTGATATTGGTATAGCCAGCCTATGCTTCAACAAATGTAACCATGGTGATCAAGCCACAGCCGCAGTCACATCCACTAATTTGAAAACAACCTCAGTCTGCTGCCCCTTTAAAGTATTGCAGACTTGTTCTCAGACAGTCCTGCCAGGGACCCCATGCAGTGTTAAGTACCCTTGAGAATGCATTTTCAAGAGTCATCGAGAACAAGGTTGACGGTAATGGCTGGTTCCCTACACAGCTGGAACTCATATGGAGTGTTATATTGCATATTGAAATTGGAGTCCATTTGTATCATTTCAGTTTCGAGAAAAAAAAGAAAAAAAATTGATTTCACAGCCGTAGGGGAAGGTTAAATTGTTATATTGGGCGAGGAAGGTTACTGTACAGCAAGATGGTTTTAAAGGCATTGGACACTATTGGTAATTGTCAAAGACTAGCCTTCACAGTTGGTGTATCTCAACATATGCATAAAATAACTAACCTGTGAAAATTTGAGCTCAATCGGTTATCGAACTTGCGAGATAATAATGAAAGAAAAAACGCCCTTGTCACACGAAGTTGTGTGCGTTTAGATGGTTGATTTCGAGGCCTCAAGTTCTAAATCTGATGTCTCGAAATCAAATTCGTGGAAAATAACTTCTTTCTCGAAAACTATGGCACTTCAGAGGGAGCTGTTTCTCACAATGTTTTATACCATCAACCTCTCCCCATTACTCGTCACCAAGTAAGGTTTTATGCTAATAATTATTTTGAGTAATTACCAATAGTGTCCACTGCCTTTAAACCAATCCAACCACAAATGCACAAGGGATAGTTTGATAACAGATGTGGATCTAAGATCTGTGGTCAAATCCTTGACGGCAGTGGACACTATTGGTAATTACTCAAAATAAATGTTAGCATAAAAACTTACTTGGTAACAAGTAATGGGGAGCTGCTGATAGTATAAATATTGTGAGAAATAGCTGACTCTGAAGTAACATAGTTTTTGAGACAGAGGTAATTTCTCACTCAAATAATAAATGGCTTCAAATTTCAGGCCTGAAGCCTATTGTTAGGCATTTGAAAGCACACAAAGTTGTGTAACAACGGTGTTTTTTCTTTCACTATTTTCTTTCAACTTCGATGACCAATTGAGTCAAAAATTTTTACAGATTTGTTATTTTATGCATATGTTGAGACACACCAAGTGAGAAGTCGGTCTTTGACAATAAACCAATAGTGTTCAGTGTCTTTAATCTACTGTTTTTAAATCCACTAAGGATTGTTGGTATGTTAAATACCTTGTAGTTTACAACCACAAATGTCAGAGGTCACAAAAGAGATGCAGAATTTCTGATCTTAAAGGACGACTTAAATTTATTGCCCGTTTAATTCTGGCAGTGACTCTTAAAACCAATTCCAGTCGCTGGCAAATGGCCAGAATCCATCTTTGGGAATAATTCTCAAAAATGTTGAGGGGTAATTTAATAAAGCCTGTTAGCATATGTTTTTCTGCTTGAAGAACAGCGCTAAGCAGGTTTCTATTTCATACCAGGTTCCAATTTTATAGAGCCTCGGAGCTGAAAAAGTACTTCATCACAAAAACATTATACTTACCAGAATAAGGAAACGAGCCAAAAAACAATGTCTAATGCACCGTCTACTCTTTGACAGGCATCCTATGAAATTGAGCCAAGGGACAACATTTAAGCTTAATTGCTCAGTTGGTAGAGTGACAGCTTGTTAATCTGGAGGTTCGGTTCAAGTCCCACTCTAGTTAATTTTTGTTTGCTCAACACAAAGTTATGAAAATATAGCATTACAAATTTAGGGATCTGCTTTGGAACAGTTCATTGACCCCAGGGACCTCATGAAATAAGTAGTTGCATTCTGGAGGATGTTTTTCTTTTTAAAACCTCTTAAATAAGAAACATCCTGGTCATTGAAGCCAATTA
Source organism: Asterias rubens (assembly GCF_902459465.1). NCBI lineage: Eukaryota > Metazoa > Echinodermata > Asteroidea > Forcipulatida > Asteriidae > Asterias > Asterias rubens. Next base: position 769,144 of record NC_047083.1, read on the forward strand.
ATTAACAGGAATTGTGTTAGGTGTGGCAAGATGGATGAAGGGTGGATGATGATCAACAGACTCACCCCCGAGGGAGCATTCTGGGTGGGTTTACCAAGCTGTGAGTAGTGTTTTTGAGGTAAGACAAGATTATTTGGGATCACTGGTTGAGTTATGACTGTTAATCTGAGTAATAATCTTGATATAATATTGGGAAGGGGTAAGGGGTTGGGTATTTGTTCTCCCAAGGATTTGTCAAAGCTTTGGGGCATTAAATATTAACAAATTTAAAAATTGTAAAAAAGGGGGAGGGGACTATATGTATTGGCCCAATAACCTAGCTTCTGAACCTGGAAAACCCTGATGATTTTGATGTTTCTACCGAGTAGGAAAGGAAACAACAATGGCAATAACTTAATAAACTAAATCGGTAAAAAGGGAGCAGTGCTGGTAGACCTGACGGCAGCAAACAAGAAGGCTGTGAGATGTGCCTAATCCTAGCCAAACATTTCAAGAGTAGCTAGATGATGGACTCGTAAGAAGAAGAAGTTGAACGGCTTCAAAGTTCTCAATAAAACACAAGACAACATGCTGAAACTTTCACTTATCATTTCTGTGTGACACCTTGTTTAACTCATACATTTATTACAGCATGAACAAGCTATCAGATCCCTGACAACAAAACAGAAAAGTCTTTAAAATAAAATAAACATCGTGAAGAATTACCCTTTCTGATGATTTACTGTCCGACCAACGTCAAGGATTTCCGCTTTGCCCAAACACCAGAACCAGCCAGTAATCAACAACTGGTTGTTAGTGTTACTAAAAGGACAATTTACCTCCAAGTGGTTTGACCTCTAAAGCACTGGGGTCATGTGCAGAGGAGCACTGCCTGGGCCAAATGAAGAGGGTGTGTAAACATAAAACCTGTTAAAATGCTTACTAAGACCAAGTCACCAGCATGTGACAACTGGTACTACTAAACCCCTCCCACCTGCCTCCCCCCCCCCTTTCAAAGAAAAAAAAAGAATGACAAATCCAGATGTGGAATATAATTTCGGAGAGGGCATAGAGCCAAGAACTTTTTTATGGAGAGGGCAAGGCATTTTTCAGTTTGAAAAGGGCGCTTCCATTTCAAAAATCTTAAAGTCTGTTTGACAATTTTGATGAGGGAACCAAGGTCAAGACCAGGGCAACCAAGGAGTAATTCCAGACATGTCGGGTAACCTTTCTCTCAAATGAAAATTACCATCCCAGCTAAAAATCTACTTTTGTCCTAATTAAAGGTTTACAATGACATTTACACCCCTTTTTTGTATAACAACCACAAATTTCACTGAGGTCCATTACTTTTTCAGCTCGTTCAAATTCCTTTCCTCCTTGTTCAAAGTAACCAAAGATACTTTTTTTTTCTTTTCTTTTTTACTTTTTTTTTACACCTCAGAAAAACATAATTTTTTACATTACTGGCCTTCACCTTGAAGTCAAGAAGTTTCTTTCTTAAAAAGAAATCCATCAAAGTTTGGCTTGAGGTTCTAGGTCAAGTGGCTTACAGCACATCATAATAAATTTTGCCCTAAATGTTTTCCCAGATAGTTTGAAGTGAAGGGGCATTTTTTTTTAGAATCTCAGTCTCAAGAGGTTTTTCAAAAAAACAAAAACACACAAACATAAAATTTTAAAACTATAACTAAAGGTAAAATCTATTTCTTGTGATAAATCTTTTGAAGGGGCACCAAGGCCAAGACCAGAGCAACAGTAGCCATGGCTGATGTAACCCCAAGCCAGATGGTAAAATAAGGGTACAAAAAGTAGATTCCATTTTTATAAATCTATTCTACTTTTAGAAATATTTAAAAATGTTTTTTTATCACTAGACCATGAGCCGGTCTATTCTTAGATCATAAGTGATTATTTATAAGTATACAAATCAATTAAATGCTTGCTGGAAATACTTTCAAGATTTGCCAGGAATAAGTTTCTAATTTCCAAGAGAGAGTGCACTGACCATTTGATGGGTCGACAAACTTTTTTCTTTTACTCATGACAAAAGTTCACATAGTGAGTAAAAAATGACAACATTAAATGAGACAGCAGAACTTTATCAAAATTACGACTCGGCTTTCGGAGAATGTCAACGGATGTTTTGGGCATTAGGAACGGCACTGGTAGAAAGAGGGAAAGAGTAAGAGGAATTCAATTGGATCAAAAGCTTTGGAGAATGTAGGAGTCAAGAGTACAAACATGTGACGTCATATCACCGTGGCAACGTGTGGCGACTAAGTCTGAAGGTTTGTTGTTCTGTGATGCAATAGTTGCGAAATGTCTCCTAGAAATCTTAAGTTGATCTTAATCCAAATACTTGTTTTGTTGTAGCATTCACGGTATCAAATTCGATTCAAATATTTTTTGTGAAAAATTACTTCTTTCTCAAAAACTACTTTACTTCAGAGGAAGCCGTTTCTCACAATGTTTTAAACTATCAACAGCTCTCCATTGCTCGTTACCAAAGAAGTTTTTATGCTAACAATTATTTTGAGTAATTACCAATAGTGTCCACTGCCTTTAAGAGGATGCAACTTTTTATTTCAGACCAAATAATAAACCAAAGGTAAACTGTTGTACGATTTAGTAAGAATCCGAGCCAATGAAGGAGGTGACTGAATACGATCAACGCTTGGGTAAATTTCTCTATTGAGTAGAACAGTTTTGAGAAGAACTTGTGATTTACTCATCATTTTGATCAGAATGCTCAGTTCACCGTGAGGAAATTGCCAAATTCCAAATCGGAGTTGGGCTTTGGTGGACTTCCGGAGTCTTGCGAAAGGATGACTCAAACTTGGTGGTCAGGTTGGCGTAGTGCTTTCTTTCAACCTCTAGGACCCTGGTTTGAATCCCATCAGTGGCACTGGTTTTCAGTCCCTACCTGTCCCTAATTTCATAGAGCTGCTAAGCACATAAATTTGCTTAGCATGAAATTTCTTCTTTGATAAAAACAGGATTATCAACCAAATTTCTATTTGTTGCATATTGCTTGTTACTGGTATTCAGCTGAAAATCATGTGGAAATTTGGTTGGTAACCCTCTTTTTATCAAGGCAAGAATTTCGTGTTGAGCAAATTTGTGTTTTTAGGTTTTCCCCGACATCTAAGACTTGACTTCCATTTTTTTCCCCCTCTTCACAGGTTTCTCCAGGAAAAAATACTTGAAAATCTTGATACCTAGGTACCAATCTAAACACCACACAAGGAATTGGTTGTCATTTCTAATATAGGAAACGATTTGTAATACCAACAAACGATAACACGTAGAGTTAAAATAACTTGACAAATTGCTCTACAGCAAGTGTAATGCAATCATAAACATTTACATACGCACGTTGTACGTCACATACATATGTCTGCCGTGTCTATTTTTATACTTTCTTGTTGACGTAGTTTCCCCCGTAGTGGGCAAAGTGAAGATCACGGCGATTTATGTCTGATGTTTGGACGTGGCACACATACCAATTTACCATCTTAAAGGGATGGTACAATTTTCTGAAGAGAGGATTATTTCCAATCGTCTTTGCTTGGATTGCCCTTTAAGTAACTCACATATTTTAAATGAGTGAGTTTTTTTTATTTCTTTGAAAATTTGTTTTGCGGAGAAAGATTGTATCAAAAAGAAAGAGTTTGATTTCTTGCCGATTTTGTGAATGTTTCTTTTGAAATTTTTCCTGGAAGCTCATCCCCATGCCAATCCTACCAGAGACCATACCCACATAATGTGGATGACTCGCCACCTTAAACACTGCCTACCAGGACCCTACCAGCCTTTGGCCTCAGTAGCATCCGTCCAAATTCTCTGACTTCTCCCTATCCTTCCAAAAAACATCCAGTGCATTTCATTTCAGCAGCCTTCATAGAAACAACCTACTACCAGGACCATGCCAGGCTACCCTACCAGGACCATACCAGGCTACCTACCCACATAACGTCAATGATTTGCCCCAAAAACAGTGCCTACCAGTACCAGCCTAGGGTATCAGTAGCCCGAGTCACAAACTCTCTCACTGCTCCCTACCCAACCCCCAAAAACATTCAGTAAATTTCATTTCAGGAGCGCCCATTCCTATGCCTACCAGGACCCTACCAGCCTTCGGGTAGCCCAGCAGAGTCACAATCCATCTCACTGCTCCCTACCCAACCCAAAAAAACATTCAGTAACGCCAATTCCGTTGCCAGGACCCTACCAGCGTTCAGTTTCAATAGCCAGAGTCACAAACTCTCTCACTGCTCCCTACCCAAACCCAAAAAAACATTCATTAAATTTCATTTCAGCATCGCCCATTCTGTTGCCAGGACCCTACTTATTTAGCCTACCTTCCCACATACATGTACTGGCCATGACTCCTCCCCATAAAACTTGATACTTCAGATGCCTAATGACCATCTTACTCATTAGTGATTCCAGAAATCGCTGGAGCGTGACTAACCCAATCAAGTGCTGGTTATCAACATTGCGTGTCAATAAACATGTAGCAGTGCTGGTACATATCAAGGCTAGATATTAGTCATTTTGATTGATCATCTTGGGTAGAGTTCAGTGACTCTCTTATTGGACCACCTGGATGGGGTTTTATAAGGAGTTATTAAAATGTCCTCAACCTTTCTTGTATCCTTCTGCTTCCAAAGGTGTCATGAATTGACTCCACAAATTGGCCGACTATGTTACTTCGCAAAATAAAAGGAAAACCATTCAATTTCCAGGCATATTTGTTTGGATCATTATATTCTACTTCTAAAACAACTATCTATAATCTAACCATATGCATTTCATAACAAACGGTTTTGAACACTTTTCATAGACCAACTCGCCCGATCCATGCCCTATCCACGGCAACGTGTCCCTTTAATTGCGCGTTTACACCGTTTCAAACGCTGTACAGTAAAAAATACATTATAATACAGAATAAAAACACGAGCAGAAACAGCAATTTGATTTAGAATACACAACAGTTGAAAAAAGAAGCAAATGGAGTAAAAAATTTCATTACAAACACAATTCCTCCATTCCAAGACTATGTATCAGTCTACCTTAAAAGTCAGAATGGATTTCCAGTCACACTATATTACTCAAGTAAATGTCTATGTTGGCACAGCAGAAGAATATTCCCCCCATGTAAATTTATCCTGTGGCAGGAATGTACTTAAATCAAAGTAAATTGCAGCAAATCATCAAGTGCTGACGGACTGGTAATGTATGAAAGTAGAACAATTAGATACTGTTCTTGTTTCCTTCTGAGCAAGATGGCCTAATTACATGGCACATTACTGAAGTTAACTGACCTGGAACAAATCAAAGAGTCCAATTTAGGGGTTCCTTAAACAAATCTGAGAGGCAGATTTGGGGGTTCCTTAAACAATTCTGAGAGGCAGATTTGGGGATTTCTTACTTGGGGTTCCATGAACAAATCTGAGTGGCAGATTTGGGGGTTCCTTAAACAAATCTGAGAGGCAGATTTGGGGGTTCCTTAAACAAATCTGAGAGGCAGATTTGGGGATTTCTTACTTGGGGTTCCTTAAACAAATCTGAGTGGCAGATTTGGGGGTTCCTTAAACAAATCTGAAAGGCAGATTTGGGGATTTCTTACTTGGGGTTCCTTAAACAAATCTGAGTGGCAGATTTGGGGGTTCCTTAAACAAATCTGAGAGGCAGATTTGGGGGTTCCTTAAACAAATCTGAGAGGCAGATTTGGGGATTTCTTACTTGGGGTTCCTTAAACAAATCTGAGTGGCAGATTTGGGGGTTCCTTAAACAAATCTGAGAGGCAGATTTGGGGGTTCCTTAAACAAATCTGAGAGGCAGATTTTGGGGTTCCTTAAACAAATCTGAGAGGCAGATTTGGGGATTTCTTACTTGGGGTTCCTTAAACAAATCTGAGTGGCAGATTTGGGGGTTCCTTAAACAAATCTGAGAGACAGATTTGGGGGTTCCTTAAACAAATCTGAGAGGCAGATTTGGGGGTTCCTTAAACAAATCTGAGAGGCAGATTTGGGGGTTCCTTAAACAAATTTGAGAGGCAGATTTGAGGGCTTTCTTAGATATCTGAGAGGCAGATTTGGGGGGTTTCTTAGAAATCTGAGAGGCAGATTTTGGGGTTCATGAAGCCTTTTATTCAATTGAAAAACACTGGTCTTGTCCAGTCACAAATTTATCGTCTAACACATAAGCCTTGTGGCCTGTCTGTCCTCCAGTGTACAATTTGAGCCTTGACGAGTAACCTAAATAAAACCTTCTTTAACCATGAAGAAAATTAATTCAAAATCTAATTTCCTACCTCCATGGTCAAACGTTGAGAGCTGTCTCCACAAAAATGACAACACCCAATAAACCCATCATATAAAAAGCTACCATGAGCTAATTAAGAAAAAGGCAACAGAAAGGGCTTGGTCTGAGACTCTTACTCTTAGTCATCAAGACATTTCAATGGTCTAAGAACCTCTAGAGTGGCCGCTCTCAAATGAATCTACCAAATGAGCTTTCCCAAGAAACAAACCAATCAAACACAACAAAAACAATACAGAGGCAACTAGCTTTAAGACAACAGCACAATTAGTACTGGTCTACATGTATAGCATTGGACAATTGCTCCATGGTCTGAGATGCTCACCAAGATATTTTAATTAGCTAAGAACATCTAGAAATGAACACGCTCAAAAAAGAAACCTATAGAATGAATTCCCCCATTAAATAAACAGTCACCAAACTACCAAAAACCAAAACAGAAGTCAACTAGCTTAGAGGCAACAGCACAATCATTAGTCTGTCTGAGATGCTCACCAAGAAATTTGAATGAGCTAAGAAGAATCATCAAGAAATTTTACTGGTCTAGATAAAATATCACTTTCAAACGAAATCTTTCAATTCAACTGAACTCTCTCATCAAAAGGTAACACAGAAGGAAACAGTGTTGGTCTCTTTCTGAGACGCTCATCAAGAAATTTCAATGATCTAAGCAGATCTCCGCTGACCCCTGAGATGACCACTCTAACTTAAAACCAATACAAATTGGCCACAGTGTCCACTTACACCGTTCACCAGACACTCCAGACCAGCTTCCCTCTTCCCTGAATGGAATTCCATCTCGGCATAATAATCTTAGCATCTGATCATTTCTCTCTATTAGCCTCCAACAGCCCTAACCTTTCAGGCAGATTATCTGTTTAGCGAGGGGTGGACCTCCAGGCTGTGTAAGAAGCGGGATGCACTCCAAGAGGAGAGGGTGTGTTTAAAGGGACAGTGCAGACCGTGGTTCAGTTAAAACGCGGCATTAAAGGGAAAGTATACACTTTCTCCTAAAGACGAGCAGAGTGTACTGTGCAAGAGGGATCCACTTGGAGAGGATAGGGTGTGTTTAAAGGGACAGTGCAGACCGTGGTTCAGTTAAAACACGGCATTAAAGGGTAAGTATACACTTTCTCCTGAAGACGAGCAGAGTATACTGTTTGAAACGTCAAGACCACACCGGCTCTTTTCAGAGCCAACACTCCCACAAAAGAGTTGTCCCATGGTTGTACTCGCAAGTTTACTTCGATTTATAGTTACTTCCTAATGAAAAGTGTACGTTTGTTTTGGGAGCTGTATGATTGTTTTAATCCTATATAAATAATATAGACACTCCAGACTCCTGAAAGGGCACAGTAATTTCCCTCTGATAAGGGCCACTTCTGTTGGGGAAAATGTAAATTTGTATAGGAACCTTGCAGAGGACAGCAAAAGCACAGGGCACAATGGCACTTGCAGTGGGTGCATTGGGTCATGGGTCATTTAGAGACCTGTATAATACAATAAAACTAACCTGTGAAACTTTCATTTCAAAAGGTGGTTTCGTTTTTCATAAATCAAGGCCAATAAGCACAAAGGCAATAAACAAGGGCATGGAGGCATGTAAGCCTTATGACAGCCAGACACAAGACAAAGCCGGGACAAAGTCTTTTTCGCCAAGTCAAGATTTTAAAAATCCTGACCTTCCTTCCACCACTCCTTTAAGACGGTTCTGAATTTAGCTGCCTACCATTTTCACCTCCCGTGGTTTCATGTGTGTATTTCTGAACACCAAACAATTGGGACTAGTCGTTGACCTATAATTTCCTAAAAGATTCAAGTCCGAAGGTGAAATTGTATGATTTTAGAAACGCTAGGCTTATCTGTTTGAGCCTTCTCGGAACCAGGGCATCATATTCAGTTTCAAAACGGCCTGTAGAAATTTGTGGCATGAAAGTTTGAGCAAAGTTTAAAGGCCCTTGACATGTTTGGTAAAAGTCAAAGACCAGTCTTCTCAACTTGTGCATAAAATAACAAACATGTGAAAACGTAGGCTCAATTGGTCATCAAAGTTGCAAGAAAATAATGACAGAAAAAACACCCTTGTTTCACAAATTTGTTCGCTTTCAGATGCCTGTGAAATAGCTTCAGGCATGAAGTCTTTCTCACAGATTGAAATATTTTAGTGAGAAATTTCCTCTTTCTCAAAAAACTTTGTTACTTCAGAATTGTTTCTCACAATTTTTTAAACTGCCAACAGCTCTCTGTTGCTCGCTACCAAGTACCAGTAAGTTTTTTATGGTAATATATAATTTGATCAATTACCAATAGTGTCCAGTGCCTTTAAGAGCTACCAGCTTCGCTACTCCACTGGGAGATGTCATATACACTAAAACAATGTCTCTGAAACGATATTTGATAAATTAATCCTTCAAAATGTCCTTGTTGTAATTCTAGACAAGATCTCGACCCATATCTTCCACTCAACCTTCCTTAGTGAGACAGTTTTGACTAAGTACCCCAACAAATTCAAAAGAGAAATGGTTCAAAATAACAAAGGTCGTTGGTTTGAATCCCACCGGAGTAATATGCCTTTGAGTTTTTCACAGAAGAACTTGGGTAAGTACTGAGTATATAGTGCTTACACACATCGGTGTATATGGGTAAAAACCAAAATGAATAACAAAGACATAGTGTATTTCTTTCTTACTCATTTTGGTTTTTACCCTAGACAAAGTTAACGAAAACAAATTGATGAAGGCCTGACATCACAACAGGAGGTCATTACCAATTTGTGCATTACGGTTATGATCATGTGAATAATTTTGGTAAGTAATTCAACAGCTATTTTTTTTTTCAAAAGATGACTTACCTGACAAAAATTGTAGTACTCTAAATAAAGATGACTTTCAGTTCCTCATGGAGACGACGATCTCCCCTAAGCAACGGCTTCACATCCACAGCGTACCCTGAAAGATTTCAGAAGTATTTTCTTATCAAATGGTGGATTAAAAATTGTATACTTACGAACATAAAATGTACATACACATGTAAGACCAGGGCTCAATTTCATAGAGCTGCTTAAGCACAAAAAGTAGCTAAGCACAACAAAATTATGCTTACCAGAATAAGGTTACCAGCCAAACTACTATTTCACATGTATAATTTGTGACTGGTATCCTGCTCTACTCTGCTTAGCAGTCAATTGTTAAGCATTTTTTCTGTTTAATAGCAGCTCTATGAAACTAGGCCCTGGTCTCGGGTGGCAGCGGTCTTGGCCTTTATTGTTGCAAGTGTTGACTTTTATTGCCCTTGGAAAAAACGCTGGGCCTTTTTACTGAGTACAACAGCAAGGGCTGACCTATATGTACAGTACATGGTACCAGCATGTATAGACATTTCACAGAAATTTAACAACAACTTTGCTGTTATATCATGTTACACAACCCTAACCTTCTATCTATCCACCCCTGATCAAATAAATGGTTGGGTAGTGTCGTGGCCGAGCGGTTAAGAGCACGGAGGGTTTGAATCCCCAGCCGTGACACTTGTGTCTTTAAGCAAGACACTTAACAATTGCTTCATCCTTCGGATGGGACGTAAAGCCGTTCGTCCCATGTGTTGAGTAGGCCTAACGCATGTAAATAGAACCCAGTGCACTTATCGAAAAGAGAAGGGGTTCGCCCCAGTGTTCCTGGCTGTGGCTGCTGTATGCGCGGTAGCACCTTGTAAACTTTTATAAAATGTTAAATAATTGGGTCTCAGAATTCATCACTGCAATAACCTATCTCTCTGAAAGTTTGTATATACTCAGCGCCTTGAGTACCTTGTTTGGTAGATACGTACGCTTTAAGAGACTTTGATATTATTATTATTATTATTATTATTATTATTGTTGTTAGTATCACACGACACCTTTTCATATTTTCATCTCCACAAAAAGGAAAAACAATATATTGAGACTGAATAAATGTACGCATTCCTTTCATAAAAATAATAATAGTTCTGAAAATGATCCCTGTGCCTCACAAACAAACAAAAAAAACATCAGCAATTTGATCACATTAGGAATAAATAGGTTTTGAAATTGCGCTTGAAAGCATCCACTGTTGGCGAGGATCTTATGGTCTGTGGTACATTGTAACTCCAGTGAGTTGGCCCTTTAAATATCATCCGAGATATAAGAAAGCAATAAATACGACTGATCATCGCGGTGCTTCTGCGATGACCAAATCTAACGACCGTTCCTTTGGTGAGTCATTGTGAAACGGCCCGAGGATCATTTTGTAATCTTCAAGAACGCTCCATTATTTAATTGTCATTTTCTGACTCAGTTTTTATCTTAATGCATGAACAAATTGCCGCCGTGTCGTCGAATGGAGGGGTGGATTGTGCAATTTAGTTTTTCTCAGAAGTGTTTTCATTTGAAGTAATCCCTTCGACTGTTTTTTTGTATCATTTTGTTTCGGGGCTGCATAAATTCAGTGAGAATTTTTAAAGTTGTTTGTCAGTGTACATAAAGAGCTACACGTACATTAAATAGAAGACAATATTTTCGTCTTCAAAACTTGAATCAATCTTAAAAGGCAGTGGACACTATTGGTAATTTCTCAAAATAATTATTGGCATAAAACCTTTCTTGGTGACGAGTAATGGGGAGAGGTTGATGGTATAAAACATTGTGAGAAACAGCTCCCTCTTAAGCGCCATAGTTTTCGAGAAAGAAGTAATTTTCGACGAATTTGATTTTGAGACCTCAAGTTTAGAATTTGAGGTCTCAAAATCAACCATCTAAACGCACACAACTTCGTGTTGCAAGGGTTATTTTTCTTTCATTTCATGTATTATCTCGCAACTTCGATGACCGATTGAGCTCAAATTTTCACAGGTTTGTTATTTTATGCATGTGTTGAGATACACCAACTGTGAAGGCTAGTCTTTGACAATTACCAATAGTGTCCACTGCCTTTAAAAATTAAAACCATCTCCTTAAAGTTGAGGCAGCCATAACCAAGAGTATCACTGTTAATCGCATTTTGGGGTTTCCTGTCAAATTTTAAGACAAATCTTCAGCTACACATGAACAAGCCTGACAGTATTTTTATTTCAAGCGTTCCTCAGACAAATTAAAATTACAGACATCTTTCTTAATGTCAAAGCACTTACAATTTTACACCTATAACTTTAACAAGTGCACATGTAATAATTCCGAGGAAACTTGGCCGACAGCGGCCGATTAGAATTCGGCAATATCACAAATTATTAGTTCCGTCACAGGGAGTTTGAAAAGCTGAGTAAACAAGCAATACGAGGTTGAGCTGGAAGTTATAGCGTTTACATTTGTATGGTCCGACTGCAATAACATCAATTTAAACAGATAGGTGGGTGTCATATTTCTTTTTTCTTTCTTAGTTTGTGTTTTCTCTTCCCAACTCCCTCTCATAGAAACGAGCTGCTAACATTTTGTCTTGCAATCAGGGAAATAATTATTTAGATATCTAGTAATAAACCACAAGGGAAACTGACTGGGAAATATTTAGAATTACATTCAATATAATATGGATAAAGGTTCCACGTTCAGGGAGATTTTCAATTTTGTTCATCGGAAAATGGGACGGTTGGTTTATTTTCAGGACAATTTCCTGCAGTATTAAGGAGAGTTGTGTTACTGGAAATTACATCCAAGGCATGTTTTTATTATACAGGGGTCCCTACTTAATTAAGATTCTCTTCCAAGGATTTCGTTTTGATCCTGCGGGGATCCAGACCTCTGAGTTTACTTAGAGCAAGACATCTTCAGAGACTTTGAGGTACAGTTTACAAATTAATTTGTAATCGTTCTTAAAATTAATAATAAATAATAAAACACTGGTAAGAAACATACAGCAGCTTTTGAAAGTATAAAGCATTTTCAGAAATATTTCAACTCAAAATAATGTGGTTATGTAAGAAAATATGTCAATTTTTTTATATAGAATTTTACCTTTTATGTTGAGAGAAAATTTTAGAAGGTTTCTCCCGTCTCCTTCCACAGCTCCACAGAATTCTGTCAAAAACGACCAACTCTGTTTTGACAGCGTCTTAGATGGCTGTGGAACATCAGAATCTAAGAGAGAAAAATAAACAGAAGAAAAGATAATAAGAAAATGAAAAATCGATGCTCATCATACATATATTTCTCTTTCATACATTTATTTCTCTAATGTGCCAACTTTTTAACACAACAGGGAAACCAACTTGGCCCAAACCAAACAAATGGGACAGAAATGCATAAAGAGGCTGAGATAGGACATGTTTATATTCACATCCATACACAGCATGCCTTTGAAACTTTGAAATGGAAACTCGTCTAGATCCAATCGATTTAACAAAAAGTATTTCTCTGAAGAGTCTCTTACTGTCTTCCAGTAAAAAAATAATGTTTGAGTTCTTGCTTCTCTAAGACTGCCAGGAACTTATCGCCTCGCTGTGTGACACAGCCTTTACACATCCTTTAAAGTCAAGACTCTCAAATGTTGTACTGTTTCTATTCTTCATGGTTAACAAATCAATTCATTTGTTTTTACCTGGAAGAGCATTCAGTCCAATTCTCAAATTTCCAAACGAAATGTCATAATTATTCATTTGACATGATGTCATCGACGATGTCACTCATGATGTCTAATGCCTTTAAACATCAATACCGGATTTCTCCACCAGCATCCAACGTCAAGATGTCGGATTTCCCGAGAAACCTCGCTCAATAGTCGGGCAGCTGCTAGACACAAAAGCATCGGCAAAACTAAGACCCGTACAGATAAGTCATCTAGGTATAGAATATTGTATGTCCTTGGCTCAATAAACCTCATTATTCATTGGGACACCAATGAAGGCGAAGTACCAACAGACGTTGTGACAACACACACTATGATTCACCGTGTCTTGTTTGCAGATCGCGATTTAGAGCAAGAGGATAAATGGGTTTTTATTTATAAATGTTAACCTAAATTTGATAATTTGTATAATTGGTTGAATTTAAAATCTTCCTGATGATCAGAACTAAGAATTAAATATCTAGAAGAACCTGCATCATGCCTGTATGCTTTGTTTTTGAAAGGGCAAGGGCAACAAGGCTTCTTCTGCTTGGAGGGCACCCTATGAGGAATTAGTAATTTTTACTGTAGCATTTTCAAGGGCACCAAGGCAATGACCAGGGGGCATGGAGGCAATCACCTCTGATACCTTTAGAAGTATCAGGCCTGAATCTGAATCATTTCTATTTTAAGTAGTGGGTGGTTAGCTGGATTATGACTAGCCCTTGTTTGAAGATGGTTGTGTAGACAAGATGGTGTGCGAGACTGTTCTGTTTGAAACAGCTGAACATTAGAGTAAATCTACAACTCTCAGATTACTCACTTTACATACATGTAGGTAACGTATACATGTTTAAACTCTACCTGTTCACCAGATATCTGTATCTACCTGGTTTATTGTCTTTCTAGAGCCAATGCGTCACTTCTTTGTCAAACAGTGTATGACAAAGAGACGTCAAAGCTCCTCCATCCACTCAATGGGATTATGAAATTAACGATAATTTCCTAATATAAAATTAACAGGAAATGTTAATCTGTCGAGCTAAATCCATTGATATCCATTCCTTAAGATGACAAATTGACTCCTTATCCCCTGCCCTCCCTTCCTCAACTCAATTCATCATGACAGGAAATTAATCGTTCATAGAGTCCTCCTTTACCAGTGAAAGCGGGGGACTGGTTAAACGACGGTCGTGGACGTGATTACGTAAATGGGGTTTGGTTTACTCAATAGAAGACAAACATATGTCTTAGGATCGTGCACTCACAATCACTGATAGTCAAAAAGACATTATGTATTGTTTAGTTTGCTATTAAGGTTACATATTCTACGGGAATATTTAAGCAAAAATTACAGGCTAAAAATGTGTTGTTTGCATGGATGTGATAGGCTGTGAAAGCATGCGTGAAAGCATGCGAGCTCAAAAACGTGAGCACGAAGCCCAATATTAACATTTATCTTTGGTTTTATAAGTCCTACTCTACAATCTGGGGCGCAATTACATGGTTATATCTCCATTGCTTTTAAAGTTTGTTCTTTAAAAAAAATTATGAAAAAAAACCAGAATTTTCTTCTTCTTCTTGAGGCAAAAACAAACTGAATTCCGTTTAAAAACAGAGAAATCACATCCCTGTGTTCGAATGACTGGAATTTTCTTCTATTGCTGATCTTAACATATATGCAAATATTCTAGAACATAAGTTGTGCAATAGGTTTTTTAAATATGCAGGTCTGGTTTTGCTATATAAATCATTCACATCTATGCAATTAACTGCCACAAAAATAGATACAATACCAAATTAATACCCAGGACAATTAATTTTATGACATATTGGCATTCTTCTATAGGTTTTGTCTGACCCATCAACATCATCCATCATTGTTTTGACAGACAGGTGTAAGTGAATGCATTATATGCCAGCCTGCAATTAGCCTTTTATAAAAATGGTAATTGCGTTGCACTGTCTAGTTTGGGTGGATGTGATCAGATTTACCCAAACCTACTAGTGTTTTAGTATCGTGTTGTCTGCCATTACTAAAAATGGCTTGTGTGATTATATGGTGTGGTGTGTGATTACATGGTGTGGTGAAGTACACAGTCAACCCTCCTACTGTCTGACCATTCAATTATCCACAGTGGTTTTGAATGTTAGCAGTATTATGTGGTAAATGCAGAGCGCTACATAGTTCACTGTCAACCCTCCCACTGTGTGACCATCCAATATTATCCACAGAACAGGCATGATACTTCACGAAAGCAACATAGGTGATTGCCTCCATGCCCCCTGATCATTGCCTTGGTGCCCTTGAAATGCTCCAGTAGAAAATTACAATTTCCTCCTAGGGGAAGCATACAGGCCTGACAGGGGTTTGGGATGCACTAGATGACAGCCTACAATCAACCGCACCTGGTTCAGGGCCCACTCCTAGAGGCACCTTACGGGTAGCACCACCCAGGAACACCTGGAAGATTTTGAAAAGTGGCCGCCTCAGATATAAAGTAGCTTCAGAGAAAACTAGTAGATTGTTCAGCATTTTGGTCACGAATCACTAAATACCAAGAATCGAGTCGGACTCAAAACCCAGACTCGAGCCAACAACAACACTACCTTTAAAAAGCGTCCACCTGGTAACAAAAACAACAACAACCTCTATCCCAACCTGCCCTTTAAATCAACCACTTGGTCGTATACAGCAAGTATCTTCGGGCGCAACGCAGACAGTACCCTAATGGTTTAAGTGCCGCTGTTAGAATTCGCCATGGATCTCGTCAAACGCCGGGGTTGCATGAATTTTTATCAGCTTAAAAATACACGCCACCGATCGCTGAGCAAAACTCTCCCCTGCTGGGGGGATCTTGTATTTTTATGCCAATAGGAGCTTAAAGGGCAGGTGTGGCGATGTTAACTGAAGTATACCTTGGGGTTTAATGTTGAGTGGACTTTAAAGGGCAAGTGTTATCGAGAAAATTATGTGCTGAAATCTGAGTGATGGAAAATTATTAATGACGGAGGAAGCTTAACGGGCAAAATGTTTGTGTGATAACATAAACTCTTTAAAGGGACTGTAAACACGAACCCACTAATTGTTTTAATCCTATAGTTGTACATTGTAGATGTAGGGCCTGCATGTTTACCATAAAACTGACATGTGAAAATTTCATTTCAAAAGGTGGTTGGATTTTTGAGTCGAAACTTCGGAGCAAATATGTCCGTGCAGGAAGAATAATCTATTATTGGAATACTCAATCTGAGAAGCGTTACATTCCCTTTAAAGTTCCCCTCAACATTTTATTGGACATAAAAATTAATATCTTTGTACATAACCACATTATTTCAAGGTGAAATGTTTCTATCGAACGCTGACGTTCGCTTCCAACCAAAAGTTTTTATAAGAGTGACTACGAAACATACATTGTGTACCTTCCCTTCAAGAAAATAGTCTGAAAATAAAATTTGAAGAAAAAAAGAGAGGACCAATTCATAAACCAGCCCTTATCCACGCATACAAAGTGTATATTTATGTATAAAAATGCATGGAACACAACATAAACCCTCTCATTACAAACATTCTTACACAACCAATGCAAAGAAAAATCTGTGCGTTTATAAATTAACCCTAGTCCTAAATTCCCGTACAGTTTTAAAAAATTCATGGGTGAGGAGGGAAGGTTCGTCGTCGATGTATTCTTGTTTGTACAAGATATACTATGAATAATATAAAACGCAGACAGATGTATTTCAGATCACAGCCAGTGCCTGGGGACATTCAATGTGCGATGAAGCGTGATGTCGAACCATAGATTGATGCTCCCTGTCCAACGAAAAAAGAGAATTAATTTCCCCAGGAACATACTAGCATCATTCGCCCCCACTGTGAGACCAATGTTTGTTTTCTTTAGCGAAAGGATTCATTGTGTTTTTATGGATGCGGTAAGAATCTGAAACTAAAAACTGGAAATTGATTGCTAGTAAAAAAAACAATGGTAGATGGAGACGTATCAAACTAATTTGAAATTGTACAGAATGTTTTTGTTTTTTTCACAAAAAATATTTAGTGATAACTGTTTGGTGATAAAATTTTGTAAACCAAATTATGCAATACCATTTCTGAAGTGGGTGGAAAACCATTGCAAAAAATTCGTTTACACTTTTGAGGATTGAATAGACATTTACCAGAATACATATTTAAAATGTGTTATGTCTGTTGGCTGGGGAACTACAAGGACATTTAGGAAAGCTGGGCTGTTGTGGGGACGGTACCACTACCAGCAATTCAAGCCCAGTATAAGTTGAGGAGGGGACAGGAAATGCCTAGGATAAACAGAAACCCCAAACTATCAAATATTTTCCTAACAATTGGAGACTGTTGAACGCTTAGGTGGCAGCAGACTTACCAGGTAATTTTCCATTGTTATCATAGTTCTGAGCATGCGCACATTACCAAGTACAATGGATTTTATCTGGTAAGTCTGCTGCCACCAAGCGTCCCGAAAGTCCCCTATTGATAAGACATTCTTTTGGCATATGATCTGGCCTTGAAACTTCGAAAGGGCATGGCCATTTTCATTTTGCAAAGGGCACTTCCATTGCACAATCTTAAAGTTAACAGGAAACTTTTGAAGGGGCACAAAGGCAAAGACCAGGGGCAACGGAGGCTAACTGTATGGTCTGCATGTAATTCCAGGCCTGCATAGTACAGGGTGACATTACCCCTCCCCCATCCCCACGTTTTAAATAAAAGCGATCTGTCGCTGCTGCATGCACCCTTGTAGCAAGGTTTAATAGCAAAGGAAAGGAAATCAAACTTTGCTGGAAATTTAAAAACTGGGTGTCCTAACTCCAAATTGTTCACTGAAGAACCAGTACATTTAAATGAAAGGGTGTCCACATTGCAACCGGGTGTCAAAAAACTACCCAGACAACACTACATTCAAATCAAGCCTTTTTCTCTGCAGGGTCCGTTGCTCCAGGGTTTTGCCAATACCCTTTTTGGACAGCTACAGTAAACTCTTCGCTGAAACACGAAATGTCGATATCAATGTCAAGTCTATTGATCCCATCCTCTGGATTTTTTTTTTCAGACGTCTTGATTTAATTTTTGCGCCCCAACAGTTTCGTCCTTGAACCCTAAGTATGGGATAGTGTTCTATCAGATCAGTCAGGGGTAGCAGAGTCAATAAAGAGAAAGTATACGAGTTGGTGAGTGGTTTTCTCTGCACGAATAATTTGCATTTTGTATATTCTAGTTGTGGCACCAAGGACTCTCAGAAAAGTGAACTTGTTCTTAAAATTTTTGAAGTCAGTCCAATATATTAATTCAAAATATTGAATAATACAAATTGTAGCAGACAAAACTGAACTGCTCCTTTTACCCTCCTTTTCTCAGACTATTATAGTCAGGACAAGAAATGAATTCAAAACATTGAGTAATACTAATGTTTGTAGCAGACACAAAATCAACTGCTCTTTTCACCCCCTTATTCCTAGACAACTAAAACTAAGGGCAAGAAATGAATTCAAAACATCTGCTTTCCTATAAATAGATAAGAGTCATTACGGTCTTTTCTCATGCACACATTCAGCGTCCACCAACGCAAACCACCACGACCAGAGCCAGCCAGGGCGGTGGGAGCAGAAAACCTTTACAAGACCAGAGCAGACGATGATGGAGACAAAACCTCAGAGAGATTGAGGAAGAAAAAAAATCCAGTCCATGTGTGAGTTGACGGACATTTTAGTAATCTTTCTAAGAGCATTGCTTCGGAAAAGTCCATTTGTTGTAGAGGTGATAATTTAATTACACCAGCCTTAGCGTTCTTCGTTTCAGAAGAAGAAGGGGTTGGGGTGTTAGGGGTTTCATGGAATAGCGCTTACAGCCGCACGGAAAAATAAATTTATTCCAAATGTACGCTAGGTGTCGGGATGTGTCAGAAATCTAGAGAAATGTAAGACGTATTTATTTTCTCCTCCGGTCGGATCGAGAGTGTATATTGTTGACTGAGTGAATAAATTTGTTGGTCAGGAGGTAATATTTGCGGGAGTAAGGGTACAGTAAACAAATTCTCAAATTTCAATCGCTCGGATTACTGGGTTTTGCGTCGGAATTGCTAATTAACTGCGTCTGGTTTCTTTGTAGCATTCTTTTGAGGTTTACGTTTCAAATATATGATCCTTACTTAGGATTTATCAAACATGTTTGATGAAAAACAAAATCTCAAGTTAATTATTATGAAATTGGAATCCTAGTGCAAAGTGTCACATAGGTGATAATATTTATTTATTATTTATTGACTACTTTAGACATCTTTATACGTGATAAAAAGATCAGCAGAAGATACTTTACACCAGTGTCCCTGTAATCAAAACAAATATATCAAATTAAAACAAAATTAAAAATACAAAAATAAGAAAAAAATTCTTGTTTGTATATATTTAAAAAATCTTGTTCAAAATTCATTATAGCAGCAGTGTTTTAGAAACCAAGCTATATTTGCTCTTGTATAGGGATGTACCAAATGTAATGGTATGCGTATAGGCATCCTTTTTCGCTGATGACATCATTATTGGTTGCTAGGCAACCAATTTGGCTGAAGGGTGTAGTCTCAATGCGCATACACACCAATCTTGGAGCAATGCAAAAAGTGAATTGGTTTCTTTTGAGGGAGTGAGATGTCAGAATGTGTCCAAATTCAGCTTCATTGGCTATGTCTTTAACTACGGCTGCTAGGGCAAGCAATGTTAAAGAATATGACTTGCTGTCTTTCAGGCCACAGCAACTGCCAAAGCCATTAATTAAGACATGGTCTTTAGCTATAACACTTGGTTGACTTCCATACTTGTTTATCGACTGGCTGAATGCAGTAAATTGCAACAGACAACACTCATTCAATTTTACAATCTTTTGCTACAAGTTACTGGTTAATCTGTTACTTTCTGGATGTCAAATTATTGGTTTAGTATTTGTTAAACCTACTTGAAGCAATCCTTTAAAGGTTGCTTTGGGGCTGTGGCATTACACAGTGCCTTGGTGCTCCTTCAAAAGTTTCCCACAGACTTTCAGACTTTCCAGATTTAATGACAGAGAGTCATGCAAAGTGAATAAATCAAAACACTTGGAAAACAAAAAAATTTTAAGACACAAAATCCTGCCTTTCCCCCCCGGAAACAAGTGTTTAACCTTCAGAATATTCATTCCTCAACTTAAATGCACCTGTTATGCATCAATTATTTCTGAGAAAATATTCAACATTTTAATATACAATTGAATTTTTATTTTATTTGGTCTGGAATGAAATCTTTGACGAGACAAGGGCATTTTCAATTTACGAAGAGTAATTTTCCTTGCTGATTTATGTTAATTTTTCCCATCATGGTAAACAACACTGGCAAACATGCTCGTTAATGGGAAGGTAGCCCTTTACGTTGGGTAATTAATGGGAAGGTAGCCCTTTACGTTGGGTAATTAATGGGAAGGTAGCCCTTTACGTTGGGTAATTAATGGGAAGGTAGCCCTTTACGTTGGGTAATTAATGGGAAGGTAGCCCTTTACGTTGGGTAATTAATGGGAAGGTAGCCCTTTACGTTGGGTAATCACTCTTAAAATTAATGGCAATAAAAACCTTTGGTTGGAAGCCTACATCATCATGTACAACAGGGTTAGACAGTATTTAAAGGCAGTGGACACGTTTGGTAATTACTCAAAATAATTATTAGCATAAAACCTTACTTGGTGACGAGTAATGGGTAGAGGTTGATAGTATAAAACATTCTGAGAAACGGCTCCCTCTGAAGTGACGTAGTTTTCGAGAAAGAGGTAATTTTCCATGAATTTTATTTCGAGACCTCAAGGATACGCAGAGTGAGAAGACTGGTCTTTTACAATTAACAATAGTGTCCAGAGTATTTAAATGATTTTAAAGACACATTCTTTGGAGACCGCAGTGAAAAAGAAAGTTATCATGCCTGTATGTGAAAAAAGAAAAAACTTCAATGTGTAGCATCAAATTAATATTGCCAACACTTTTTTCAACCCCCCCCCCCAAACCTCATCATGTCCAGGAAACAACATGTTATTGTTTGTCCTGGTAATGTTTTGGCAGTGAGAGCAATTGAGTGTTTTCTACCTTCCCCAAATGAAGGTAGCTTGGAGGTGTGAATTTATTTAGTTATACATGATATCTGTATCATTGGGAATTGTTGTCTTTAGCTTTGGGACTTAAATGAAGGGGAATATACCTTTGGTATTTACTCAACAAATAATGACCATACAAATTTACTCGTAAGAAGCACTGCAGCTGATGCTATGGTATAACATTTTTAAGAAACAATTCCCTTCAAATGATGTGGTTTTAGAGAAAGGGATTTAAAAACATTTCAAGAAAAGAGGAACATTATATACTAAGCACATTTCAGATAACTTAAATAGTACAATACAGACCTACACTTTCTTCAAACTTGTACAATTATTTTACAAGGTTTAATCTTAATTTGTCTGCTACCATTTTATACAAATTTGCTCAGTGCTTTTCCAAGTACTTCAATGTTTAGATTGTAAATTCAAACACACTACAGCCAGTGTTTGCGTTCTGATAAAGCCCAGCCTCTACAAATATGAGTTTCTCTTATCAGCAGCTTAGTCTATAATCTTGTTCACAAGCTTATACCTGTCTACATTATTAAAAAAAAACTTATGAAAAGCTGGGAAGAGATTGGAAGGGATATTGGAAGATAGGGGAAAGCTGTTCATTTGGGGGGGGGGGGGTGACTGCTTCACACCCTGGAGGAATAAATTTATGGCCAAGAGGCTCCAAAAGGATGCATGTGGCTCACATTGTATTTATTTGTAAAAGTGGCTGATACATATGTGGGGGCAGTTTGGCAAATGACAATATAACTGAGTCTGTGAGGTAAAATGATAAAAGTTATTGTGAACAGTTGAACAAAGCAGTTAAATTAACCGTGTGCTGATTTTTATCACACCTTGTCTCAAGTCTCTTTGTTATTGCTCAAGAGTTTTGGTTTTGCTGATTTTCATCACACCTTGTCTCAAGTCTCTTTGTTATTGCTCAAGAGTTTTGTTTTTTTCGCAGACTGAACTTTTCGGTTACAGAAAAATTTGCATTTTCCTCCTCAGTCTAGCCTTCTTCATTTATATCTAGTATTTTGCATCTCTTTGGTGTGTAATTTGATTGAATTTGCACAGGGAAATAAAATGATAATAATAAATACATTTTTGCCCAGACAGAGTCACCAAGGATCTAATTAATTTCCTAAAAGGAGCTCTAGGCCATGTCTTCTTTCCTTTCGATGTGTGTTCATAAAAAAGTCCCCAATTGGAGAATGAGTAAAGACATTTTTTAACAGCGGCTTTGGTGTCATCTAATTGTTGGGATTGTAAAAGCAGGCTGCACAGCTGTAACAAAGTGAGGACAGACAGGGTACCAGACACTGACTCAGTGGCGACGTGAGGATTGGGAACGAGTCTGTAATAGGGCTAAGGATTCTCAGGGAAGAAGATGAGAAACATCTTCAAGGTGTAAGGAAGGGTCAAGCTCTGAGTGGCAGTTTGCTGACAGCTACCAATCTCTTATGAGGCTTTCAACAGTATCTCACGTCGACGGCGCCTTGTAAAGCGCATAATTTTATGAGACGTACATTGTAAGCGCGGAATTCTGCATGCATGGGCCCTGCAGTGGATTTCACAATGAGTTAGGACTAGTCTTATGTCGGGTTAGGACAAGTTACTTGTCCTAAATTAGGACAAGCCATGAGTTTTTCATATCTCCAAGGACTTGTCCCAAGTTAGGACTAGTCCCAACTCTTTGTGAAATCGACCCCTGGTCTTTTTGGTACTCCTAAAATGTTATTTTGTCTGAAAAGAGGCTGTGTCGCAGGACGTCTGTGGACGAGCATTGATTGAAGTATAGGATGTCCTAAGCAACACCCTAAGCAATAAGGCATAGGCGCCATGAGAGGGCAAGGCCATTTTTTTTTTACAAAGGTCACTTTAATAGCCTATAGGCTATTGCAATATTCTTGAAGTGAATGGGGAAAGCTTTGATTTGAATGGGCATCAAGGCCAAGACCACGGGCAACAGAGACCAGGCCTCCATGTACTTTGATGATTGCAGCCATTATCAGGGAAAAGTTGCATAAATTCCTTCAAAAAATTACAAGCAAAAAATACTTTTTGGAAAATTGAAGACCTCTGTTCAATGAAATGGTATACTCAAGCTTGAGTATACTACACCCTCGTACTCCGTCTTGTCATGTCACAGGGTCCCACCCACAAACCACTTGTATTGTATTCCACTTCAGAAAGACAATCAATCAACACAAAGTCCCTCTCAATGAAACAACACCCTGCAACCCTATTGTCAAGGTGGAATAACCCCGCTATATCAATGTCAGGTCAAGGGTCAAATCAATTAGTCAACAATTTACAACCTGTGGTCAAAATGTCACTGGTAGATAACATATTTTAGGGCAAGGTGTTACTGCAATTGTTTTTTTGCTGCAATGTGATCTAGAAATCCAAGACTAAAAATGCTTTGGGCCGAATTGGCCGGTGTCTTGAAGTTTGGATTTGTTTAGGAACAGGCATGGGGGATAAAGTTGAATGAGATGATTCAGCAGGTATCCTGCTGATGGATTTTGTTAAATGGTTTTTTTTATCACACATTGTCCATAACATTATCTCTCAGACAGAGAAGCACTTTTCACACAACAGCAATTTAGCAAAAGTCCCTTGTTTAATTTTAACAAGGTTGTGAACTTAAATTAATTGCACTTCATGTGAAAGGTCAACACTGTAAACTTACTGTATAGGTCCTCAATGAAACCTTCTCAAACATCGCCCAATTTTGTAGCAAGACACTTTTTCTTCTTGAGAAAACAGAATAAAAGCTGATGCAAACTTCTTACCTACCAACAACAAAACCTATGGTATAAATGCAAAAAATAGTTCAACAGCCTGACATTTCAACCCTAGCAGAGTCTTTCTTGAAGGCTACGATTTCTTGCAAACTAAAAGGGCTTTAAGCCAAACCAAATGTTTATATAAAACCATAGAAGTGAAAAACAGTCTTTGAAAACAAACTTAAAAATTACAAGTTTACACAGTTGGTCCCTTAGTGGTCTACCCGTGCATTGGGTGTTACCCAAGGTCCATTCATGTCTGACTTTACCATTTTCCAAATCTGATTATTTCACCAGATGGTACTCCTCTCCCAGTTGCAAATGACTTCAGGCTAAAAGGTGTGCCTCCAAACCCACTGAATGCCAAAAACCATTTGCACCTAATCCAACAATCAAAAATGGTATCCAGGGCTGTATGCAAGGGCACCAAGGAATTTTTTCTTTGGCAAAGGGCACCCTATGAGGGAATTGTAAATTTCTACTGGAGCATTTTAAGGGCACCAAGGCAATGACAAGGGGGCATGGAGGCAATCGCCTCCGTTGCCTCCGTGAAGTATCAGGCCTGGGTATCTTTCCAAAGTGATAGCAACTTCCAAAATGTGATATTTTTTTTAAGCAAAGAAAACTTCCTTTTCCAAGAGTACACAAACCAGATAAAACCTGCATAAATGCACTTCTAAAACAAGGCCTACAATGTTCATGTGTACCAGGGGAGGATGGTCCTTCAATCTAAATAAATTTCAGGAATGTTTCCACTGGGCAATTGCTGGACAGCTGTTGAACTGCCACAAAACCTACCCAGGCGTGAGAAAAGTCACCATTGCATGATCGCATTGTATCTGGGTTCAATTTATTGGCTCTTCTTTGCTTACCATAAGCAAAGAATCAGCGCTTATGGTTAGCAGGGAGCAGAGAATGGTGATTGTAAGCTTGCACAGAATTTGGCGGTAAAGCGGAGCATGAAATCAGGCCCTGTGGTAACCTCAAATATATCCTTGTTTTTGTAAGCCAAGTTTTATTGTGCTTAGCTACTTTTTGTGCTTAAACAGCTCTGAATTTGGGCACTGGCCAGAAAACTTAACAACCAGACAAGTCCAGTGAATAAGGAGAGATCAACTTTATAATACTATAAGTGAACCCATGGATGAACTCAAGAATTGTTTTTTAACCCTAGCTTGACACACGTGCTTGTGGGAAAGTACTCATTTTGCATCACAGGTTTTAAAGTCAATCTTTTAAGTTTCAGGAGCTATTTTGATCCTCGCAAAAAACAGCTGAGGATTTAACAAAAATACAGTGAGTCAAATAAAGACAACGACACGGTGCAAACTTCACCTTTGGTATGCTGTGCAATATAACTGCCTCCGTAGTATGTCTTATTGTGGAAGTGATCTCAAGGTTATGGTTAATGAACGACAGACGTGAAAGTGTGGTGAGGTCAGAGGTGATTCAGCCCTGAAATTGCCCTAGATCTGTTGCCCCCTTTGCTTTTAGAAAAATCTCAATACGATGTCCTCATCGTTATAGCATACACTAGTAGGCAAGGCTTGAATTTTATTTCAGTGTCGGGCCAGTAAGCTCAAGACAGGACAAGTTCAGTGGTCTTGTTTTAGGTGTGTTTTTTTTAATTTAACATCTCTATCTCAAAAGGAATGATGTTTTAATGTTGAGTTTGAGTCTCACAATTACCTTTCAATCCTGCTGAGTATCGCTTTAAACAGAAGAGAAAAATCTTCTCTTATTATGTTTAAATGGAACAATATTGAATGATGATAAGACTTAGTTGCAATAACATAACCCTCCTCCAGACGGTGGAGACGGCGAAGTCGGCTGGAGGGTACCGTTAAATCGCACCTAGATAAAACTGTGTTCTCATTTTGACTCTAATCATTTTCATTTTGATTCTGGTCTTTTAAATCACATCCCGCATCGAGTCAGGCTAGGGTCCTTTTCATTTCCCCTCAACTTTGAGCAATGCACGTAGGCCATTTCTACCTCCATGGTAATTTGGTAGGTCTAATTACCCCTTCCTGTACAGTAGGAATTTGCGGCTCATCTACTCTTGGTTTGGTCAATAAATAAAATAATGAATAAACAAACCCTCACTGCACCAGTCACCTTAATTTGAACCCTTTGAATCTGTGAGGGTTGTAAAATTCACAGTTGAATCAAGAACTTAGAAGTAAACAACAAGTAAAACTGACTGGTAAATTGTAAATAATTTGTGCTGAACAAAGAAAACATTTCTAGAGCAGGTTTTTACATTTAATTTGGGTTGAATGAAGAAATATTACTTGAGCAGACTGAACATGCGACCTCCTCACTTTGCAAGTGCTATAGTTTGATCCTTTTCAGATCCATTTATTGGAGATATTAAACAACACACAAATCCAACTAATCCTAAGATTAGTCCATTCACGTCTTTTGGCTTTTTGAGCTATTGTGGTCAAGGGTTCAGTGGATGTCCAAATGTAGTCACGCGTACAATAGTGACAGATAAGAACAGGGTGTCCATATTTAAAGGCAGTGGACAGTACTATTGGTAATTGTCAAAGACCAGTCTTCTCACTTGGGGTGTCTCAACATATCCATAAAATAACACACCTGTAAAAATTTGAGCTCAATTGGTCATCGAAGTTGCGAGATAATAATGAAAGAAAAAAACAACTTGTGACACGAAGTTGTGTACTTTCAGATGCTTGATTTCGAGACCTCAAATTCTCAATCTGAGGTCTCGAAATCAAATTCGCGGAAAATTACTTCTTTCTCGAAAACTATGTCACTTCAGAGGGAGCCGTTTCTCACAATGATTTATACCATGAATTTTACCAAGTAAGGTTTTATGCTAATAATTATTTTGAGTAATTATAGTGTCCACTGCCTTTAAAATAGGGTACCCTCTGGTCCTTTCTCTATGCTCTAACAATGGAGAAAGGGAATTTTCTTCCTCAATGCTCTAACCAAATTTCCTTTCTCCATCTGTGGTCCTTTATCCATGCTCTGACTAACACTATGCTTGTGGTTAAGGGAATAAACAACAAATAAATTACACACTTCATGTTTCCATGGAGCTATATAAACAGGAAATCCGTGGATATTAAACGTAGGTGTTGTGTTATTAGAAAAATCATGACTGAGACTGAGAGCCTGTTGAAGAAGGAGTAAATAGGGCTTGCACCATTATCGTTCCAAAGCACCAAGTGAAATTGTTCGCCAGGTGCTGTTAAATTTAAATAATTTTTGTATCATTTTGAAGGGATGAGTGACATTAGTTTGAACATGTTCATACACCCTGATTTCAAATTATTCGTTTACAAAATGTAAAATTTAGGCCTATCAATTTAATTGTGTAGCGTAAACTAAGATAGGTGGGATTGGTAATGGTAGGTTACTGGAGGAGGAATGGTAGGCTTGGTCAATTTGCTTATCACTTGGTCAGACATTCCATTCTTATCTTAGAAACTTGTCCAAACAACTTGGTGTGGGGTGTGGTGACACACAGACCATCACAAACCAGGAAGATATTGGATGAATCAATGATTGAGGCCACACGCTAGCCAAACTACCTAGTCCAAGAGGGTTTTTTATTGTTTGTTTGTTTATTTGTTTGTTTGTTTATTAGTTGGTGTGGGTGGGTGGGGAGGGGGAGTGGGATAGCACAGTACAGTATATTCAGGGAAGAAAATAAGGAGTCACAATGAAGCTGGCCCAAAGGTTCTATCAATATTATTTTCTTCAAAAAAGCTTTTAAACTTTCACTCCTGAGAGGTAAGTTTCTAAAATTACAGCAAAATTCAACAATTCCTTCAATTACAACTTCATCGACAACCTAAGGAAAAGTTTCCGTATGGCGCCACCACTTTTTCATTCGATATGAAATAATATAGTATCTAATTTACCTCAATGAGGTATCCCTTTTTTTTAAAAATGAGTGAAAAGGTGGTGGCGCCATACGGAAAGTTATCCATACCTAACACCAAAATGTGAAAAAGTTGCAGTCATAAACTAATTTTTCATAAGGCTTTCCCACTGAACAGTTTTATGATAAATATATCATAATTCTTTGTCCAATTCCAGATTTCTCATGCTCCAATATGAAAAACAAATTTCGATAGTCACAGTTACAACTTCTTCTTGTAAATTGCCATTGTTAAAAATGCATTTGCCCGGACACAAATCATAATTTTTAAAAGCAGTGTCATTGAGAATAAGGTTAAATAAATAGTGTTATTCATCAGTCTACTCCCAAGCCATTATACCATTAACAAGACCTCCAACTGTCTCGACACAACCTCCATGCACATGTTCAATTTACCGTGATTGTCTAAGTCAGTCAACCGTACCAACACGGCCTGCGAATTCACTAATCTCCGCTCAGCGGAGGAAATTTTCCCGGACACCAACTCGTCATCTAAAATCTTACAAATTTCACTCTTACTTCCACCGAAGATTCAGAGAAAGAAGTCTATCAAAAAATCCACATGCATGTAGAAATTCATTGGGTGTTTAAAAATACGTATATAGGTTACTTACCAGGTTCGCTTAATTATTTTCCAGCCAGAATGAAGTGGGTCTCCTTTGTGGTGACAGACGATCTCACATTATTGTGGTGTAAATTTTTCGTGCTTGAGAGTGTGCGATCTTCCAGCACCGCGAAAAATATCCATTTGAACGCATAAAAGAAGAAAATAATTAATTGGACGATACTATTTATTAGTAGGGGTGTCCCAATTTGCGGGCAATCACTTTCACCCACGAGAGGGCGCTATAGCATTTTGATGTTTTGTCACAGAAAGATAAATACAAGGTTTTATCAGATTGATAAATAATATCTATAATAATAAATGAATAATAAAAAAATAATAACAAACACATAAATGACCAATAAATTGTGTACTGTGTTTATTGAAAATAAAGTATTGCTTTATACAGTTTATGGTTTTATAACATCATATTGTAATAAAACATTACATTGTGTAAAATAATTCTTAAAATAATTTCTAATTTAAAAATTAGGAAATTGGATAAAAGCACTGTCAAGTGTGTAAGTACATGAACAAATTTACCTAAACTTGAAAATACAGGTGTATATATTATTTGTGTTTTACAGTACTCAGTTATGCCCAAAGATAAGAAATAAATGACAGATATTTACAAACTTTCAAAACTACTCATGATGACACAAAATTTAAATATTTCTACTTAATACTGAATATGTGTAAAATAAGCAGTGCGTGTATCAGTTACTGTGGATAAATATAAAAAGGTGATACATTTTTTTTACTTGTATACCGTGATTGAGATACAAGTGTCTACCTTTCAAAAAAAAAAATTCAAACACTATATAAATATGTATCCTAATATTAAGAAGGCACTGAGGTACTGTTTGACACTTTTCAAAAATATTTTAGTTATAAACTGTTACATTTTAAGAATAAAGAATTTCCAGAATAGATACAAAAATTCAAGAGCAACCTTAGAACCTCGGGACTGCAAGGAAACTCTGGTGAAGCAACTTTGCCACACTCACCATTTCAGGCCCTCAAAAAAAAACCTTGGCACCCACAGCAATTGTCGTAGTGCCCTGTGCTTTTTCTGTTATGCCTTTGCAAAGTTTCAGTAGTAATTTATTTATATTTTCCTCATCGAAGTGCCGTTACCAGAGGAGCATTGCTGCGCCCCGTCAAAAGCAAAGTTGAAGGCATGTCATTAACGGATAAGAACCAAAAGCAATAGACCCTTCCCATGAAATATGTAAATTGCACTCAGCGC
Organism: Asterias rubens; assembly: GCF_902459465.1. NCBI lineage: Eukaryota > Metazoa > Echinodermata > Asteroidea > Forcipulatida > Asteriidae > Asterias > Asterias rubens. Next base: position 798,696 of record NC_047083.1, read on the forward strand.
GTGCGCACTAACGTTTTGGTTGGCAAAATGAGGGAACATCGCGCTGTTTTGTACACGACTAATGGCTGCGTGACGCAGATGCGATTGCGCGTCTGCTCAGTGCACAACTCTATGGCGTTTGCCAACCAACAGGGTCACATGTGTGGCCAATTAACTCACTTAATACCTCAGAAGCAGCTTGAATAAACACATATTTTAAAAAAGGCTCTGGAATATTCATTTAAAAGGACAGCATAATTAAGAGACAAATATTCATTTCAAGAATCTTTTTATGATAGTTTCTAGAAACTGCTATTCTTTGGTAGAACAATATTTTTAACTAGATAAGCAGTTTCTAAATTTCTTGGTGTCAAATTACTTATAGAAAATTTTTTTTCAGAAGAATTCAGGGCCCAATTTCATAGAGCTGCTAAGCACAAAAATGTGCTTAGCATGAAATTTCTTCCTTGATAAAAACAAGATTACCTGCCAAATTTCCAAGTGATTTTCAGGATAAGCAAACAACAGCTGAATACCAGTAACAAGCAATATGTAACAAATGGAAATTTAGTTGATAATCCTGTTTTATGAAGGAAGATGTTTCATGCTAAGCAAATTTTGGTGCTAAGCAGCTCTATAAAATTGGGCCCTGGTGCCTTCACAACAGGCATGATGTTTGGCAGTTGGAAACTGTAGGAAAATGATAATGAGTGCAGTGGCTGATATATATATGGTAGCTTTGATTGCTTTTCACTTTCCAGCTATTGAATGACAAACTTGATGTTTTTTCTGGGGTAAAACAAAAAGGGTAATCCTTTCTCATTTCTGCTTCTCAAACACTGATAAACATTGAGTCATCACCTCCGTACACATTTTGGCACTTTCACAAATAACAAGAAACTGATGTTGGAACCAGAATTGTTCGGTTCTTACCATACTCGCATCTAGCCGAAATAATTTGTTTCTTAACATATCCACATTCAAGCAGGTATTGTTCGGTTCTTAACGTATCCACATCCAGCAGAAATAATGCTGTTTCTTTAACATATCCACATCCAGCAGCCTGTATTGCTTGGTTCTTAACGTATCCACATCTACATGTAGAAGGTATTGTTTGGTTCTTAACATATCCAAATCCAGCAGGTATTGTTTGGTTCTTCACATAGCCACATCTAGCACTAGCAGGTACTGTTTAATTGTAAACACATCCAAATCTTGCAGGTATTGTTTGGTTCTTAATAACATAACCGCATCCGGCAGTAATAGTTTGTTTCTCCAGCAGGTGTTGTTCGGCTCTGAAGCTAGTCCTATAGTTTCTTTAGGTAAAGATAGATTATTTCACCGCCTCCTCTTGTGTCTTTTCTCCCAGTCAGGATCCCCTTGTAATCGGTTCATCAATTTCTTCTCTTCATAACGGACGGGTCCAAGACGCCGAAAGAGCACAGCTAAAGCCACGACTGTCATCAACTGCAAAAAAAAAGAATTTTCAAAGTTACAATTATTTTAATTAACTTATCTTGTACACGATACAGGTGTTTGAACCTGCACTAAAATTCTCCATTAACAGTTATCCGCCAGCCCAAAGCAAGATAAAACACCTAAGGCCAAGTCGAACGTTTAATTGGGCCTACGCTTGCACTCATGGTGCCCCGTAAAATAGGCATCCAGACAAAGAGCACCCAATCCTCTCTCATTCTTCAATGATCCTGTGTAACTGTCATCACGTCAAAATACTTGCATTTTGACACACACAGCGTATTAAAAGAATCATTAAAGTACCCAAAAGCGTGCATGCAAAGTAGTCACCCTTGGGAGTCAATCGGCAATAGACCAATCCATTAGGCTCTGCCCACAACGCATGTGTGAGCAAGAACACGTGAGCCTCTCCAATGAATTTCTGTACAAATCTGCTGCGCACGCCAACCATACGCACACGCATGTCGGACTTTGTCGGATCTTTGTTGCATTGTGATTGGTCAATACGCAATGGGGCAGAGCTTAATGGATCGGTCTATTGATTTGACTGGCACATCCCTACCAGGGGTTGGTGACGCAAGGTATTGATACAGCCTGCTGCCAAGGGTGGGTTAAGGGCAGAGGAAGGAAGTGAAATGGAGAATGGAAGCTACTGAACTTACCTCCGCTAAAAACAGAGCAGCACAAGCAATAGCAAGTATTTTTGTGAAGAGTTCCAACCACTTGTATAACAACTCGCTGCAGTTCTGTAAAGTAAGACGGTAATAAGCATTTTTTATATTTAAAGGCAGTGGACACTACTGGTAATTACTCAAAATATTTATTAGCATAAAACCTCACTTGGTAACGAGTAGTGGGGAGAGGTTGGTAGTATAAAACATTGTGAGAAACGGCTCCCTCTGAAGTGCCATAGTTTTCGAGAAAGAAGTAATTTTCCATGAATTTGATTACGAGACCTCAGATTTAGAACTTGAGGTCTCGAAATCAACCATCTAAACGCACAAAACTTTGTGTGACAAGGGTGTTTTTTCTTTCATTATTATCTCGCAAGTTCGAAGACCGATTGAGCTCAAATTTTCACAGGCTTGTTATTTTATGCATATGTTGAGATACACCAACTGTGAAGGCTAGTCTTGGACAATTACCAATAGTGTCCACTGCCTTTAAATAAACACAACTTGCTACAGCGTTGGTGATTTTAAGAACTGGAAACAAATATCTGAAGGCTTGACTCGTATAAAGTATAGTTTTAGGATAACAAAAAAAATATTTTATACAAGGTCAGACTTGAACTGATGCCACAATCCCCTGAAGTGAAAAGGCAAGGCAGGGCCACCGACAGGGCACACTTTCACAGGGCTGCTTAAGCACAAAAACTAGCTAAGCATAAAACATATTGGTTACTAGAGTAAGGTTACCAGGCCAATACTGCTCCACATGTACAGTAAGTGACTGGTTTCCGGCAAAATTTTGCTTAGCAAAAAATTATTCAACACATGTTTCTACTTAAGCAGCTCTATGAACTTGGGTCATGGGCCCAACTTCATACATGTAGCTGTTTAAGCATGAAAAGTAGCCAAGCACAACAAAAAGTATGCTTACAATTAAAGTTACCAGCCAAACTATCATTCGATGTGTACAATCTCTGACTGGTATCCTGCTCATTTCTGATTAGCAACAAGCAATTTTTTCTGCTTAAACAGCTCTAAGATATCAGGGGTTGATTTCACAAAGAGTTAGGACTAGTCCTAACTTAGGACTAGTCCTAGGAGATATACAAATTGCATGGATATGTACTAAGTTAGGACGATGTAAATGGTCGACACTCGAGATAAAGACTAGTCCCAACTCTTTGTGAAATCCATCCCAGGACTCGGTTGGTTTGTTTACCTGACTATGCATGTACTTATTGGGATAGGTCGTCAAATCACGGTCCGAGCAAAGACTTAAGTTCATTGGCATCGGCGCGTTCATGTTATTGGACGTCATCGTACAGCAGGACGGTGGAATGGTCGGGACGTCCCTGTCCCTAAAATGTGACAACCCTTCAATACGATGCCATTCGCTTGTTATCCACTCTGTGTATGACAGGCTTCCACAACACTCAAACTAAAAAACAAATTATCAAATGGTTAAAGTGAAGGTTTACGCTTTGTAATCACTCATCAATGGCAATAAGAACGTTTGGTAAGAATCCTACAGCAGCTTTCGATAGTATAAAGCATTTTGAGTAACATTTCATTTTGAAGTAATGTGGTTTTGGAAAAAGATGTCAATTTTCATGCCACAAATTTTGAATCTGAGAATTGTGACTGTCAGTAACATTTCTCTGAATTCGTATTCCTATTAGGGATTATGCTTCCTGCGTGGTGATATTTGCTCCAAAGTTTTTGAGCGATATCTCAAAAACACGACCGTCTTTTGAAAGGAAAAACATTCCACCATAATCAGAGTCCAACAGTTTGTGTGTGGAGTTTGTGAATAGTGTTGGGTTTTGTTTCAGTGAGAGAGGGTCCTAGTAAGAAGTACCTGAATCTGAACGGAATCGATGCTTTTGGTCAGTTCTTCAAACCCGTACAATCCATACTCCTCCTTAACATTCGTCAGAAGACTACTGGCAATATTTCCCTGCAGCTGCATCAAGATTTGAAAACAACAAAAAATACAACAAAATAGTAAGTCCAAGTCTCGACACTCAGGGGTGACAGATCTTGTTCTTCAGCTGTGCCACGCATCTGCAACAATCTACAACTTAATCTAAGATCCTGTCTTTGTAATACAAAATTCATCTCTTCTCAAAACTTATCTTATGTCATAGGTTTTCAAGAAGTAATTTTGTTGTGTCTGGTGTTTTTTGTGTGTTTCTACTGCGCCTTGAACACCCATCAGGGTGGATATGTGCGGATTACAGGTCTATTTAATAATTACTACTATTATTATTAATTGGCCTAGACTATTGATTTAAATAGTGTGATTTGTTCTTACCTGAAAATAAAATATGAAATTGAAAATACCGCCTCCAATTGTGAGAACAAACGCCACGATGATGAGACTGAAATACTGAAAATACCAAAGAAAAATAGAAAACATCAATCAGACCAGTAAGTATAAAGTTTTTTTGAGGCATAAATCTGGACTTTTTGGATTACAAATTACCAGAGTAAAGTGGTATTATTTCTCATCCATGGGGAATACAGTCCAGGGGAAGCCCCAGGAGTCGTATATCCTCCAGTAAAGCCCAGTTCATACTTCATGCGAATCGAATTTGACATGAATTTGACGTAACAACTCTCCTTTCACAGCGATATTCGCAAGTGAGTTGCCCAGAGGTGAACTGCTGCGAATTATTCGTTGCGAATTTGTGACGTCAACATTCGCTTTGCATTCGCAGAAAGTATGAGCTGGGCGCTGGGCTTAACCCCCCACGCACTTTCAAACTGTCCCCGTCTACAATAGGGACCTATTCCTTGATGGGGTTCCGGCTGCACATACCCCAGAGTTTTACCGCTTACCAGAGCAGGGGATGCTATCCCTGGGGGTAGCCCATTTGCCAGGGCAACCTGGGGGGAAGTGTGAAAAGGGTTAGGGTAAGGGTTAGGGTTAGGGTTAGGGTTAGGGTTAGGGTTAGGGTTAGGGTTAGGGTTAGGGTTAGGGTTAGGGTTAGGGTCAACTCACCCACAGTAGGGTACATCTGTGCATGGAACACAGTCCACACACGCCAATAAAAGCAATCAACAGTACGATGATGCCCACTCCTGCTGGCACAATGTTACACACGTAGTAGAATATGCCGACAATGTGAAGAGCGCCCTCTCTGGCTGGGTGTTGCCAGATTGTGATAAAGATCCAAACGCTGACCCCGATAGCAGCTGAAGCAATGATCTGAAATGTCCAATTCAATTCAATTCAATCAATTAATCCCAAATAAAAATAATGAATATAATGATCAATTTTTGTATAGCGCAATCACAGAGAAGTCTCATGCGCTTTGAGATGAAAACAAAAGAGAAGTAAAAGTTAATAAAGATGTGAAGTAATTACAAAAGCAAAATTTAGTTGATACAGCAAGAAATACTAACTGCTGATTTCACAATGACTAAAACAAGTATTTTCACCTAGTGATTTGCGCAATTTGTTTAACAACCAATGTTTGTTTGAGAGAGATTGGCTGTTGTCAGCTTGGTATTTATATCCCCTTGGTGTTCCCTTGAGGGGAAGATCATATAAACAAACAAATAAACCTACCATGAGTACGAGGTTGAAGAAATGGGCGCAGCACTTTGCACGAGTGACACCTTTATATCGCTTATCGATCCCGGATGCCATAGCTGTTGATGACTAGAGAGTTTATTTCGCTTGAAACTGTAGATGAAAATGGAATAAATGTAACATTAATATGGTGTACATTTTAAGACAAGACAGGTCTGAGCAAATAGCTCATTCTGAGCAAATAGCTCATCAGGCCAGTGTTTATTACCGATTTCCATGAGTTAGAATAAATATTGAGTTTCTGGGAACTGTTTGCAAGCCTTAAATACATTTTTATTTTGTCTAAAGCAATTTATATTTTGATTTATTTAATTTCATTTTGTTGTAAAAGGTGAGTCCCATCAGATGTCCAGGCCTCGAAAATAAAACCAAGGCAGCTACAGCAAATGGCATGGTGCCCTTTGCTTTAGCTGTGGTTCCATTTGCAAAGTTCCACTACAAATTTACATTTTCCTCACAGCGGCCCCCTCACTATAGGAAAATTGCCTGCTTCGTTTTTGAAAGATCAAGGGCACTAAAGCATTTTCTCTATGGAATATTGTAAAATTCTATTGTAGCTCTATAAGGCCGAGTAAAAAAACAAACATGTTTCACGTCCGCGTTTTTCAAAAAAAGGAGGAAGAGGGGCTTTTTATTTTTTATTTTTTATTTCAAGATGGCCGCCATTCTTTCTTAAAATGTCAAATATCCGTTGTTTTTTTTACTGCTGAAATACACAAAACATAAATGAAACAATTTAGTCGAGGCATTTAGACAAGACATTCATAAATTGTTTTTCCGAGATCATTTCAAATAACCCTATTTAAAAAAATAATAATAATATAAAAAAAATATTTTAAAAAAGTGCATAAAAAAATAAAATAAAAAATAAAATAAAAAAGGAGGCGTCCTGTAAAAAGGAAGCGGGCGGGGACGCGAAACATGTTTTTTTTACTTGGCCTAAGGGGCACCAAGGCAATTATACAGGGCAAATGGAGGCAACTGTTTCCATTGCTTTTATAAAGTATCAAGCCAGTTGTTTTTTTGTTCAACACCAGCCTACACGCTACAAAAAACAAAACTTACTTTATAAGTAAATTAATCAAGACTTTTTCCCCTATAATTTTATGCATGAACACAAGATGTAAACAGGACAAATTGACACATAATGAACAGACAAAATTATAAATTTCTGGCCCATTGGTAATTACTAGTAATCAAATTCAATTCATAATATTGATTTGTGCAGATTGCATAATATATTGATTTGCCTAGAACAGATTGCAACAGATGTGTAGACAATAGGCTGAATGAGTAGTAGGCCAGTTGTTTTGATGAAGCTCCAAAACTAAACAATATCTGTGTAAGAGATGCTCTACTGATGAGCAAATGAACAACTAAGAATAAAAATCCAACAAGCTTTTGCGAATTCATGTATAGTTTTTGTGTTGATGTATAGATTTTGCCTGTTTATTGTTAATTCAACCTTTCTTAAATTTGTAAAAACTTTGTCAATTTCAACCTTTTTTTGTTGTTTTTTATTCAGATTAAAACAAATCATTAGTAACTAATTATCATTTAACAAATTATGAGCTCTGAACAGTTTAGTCTTCAATAGGTTTTTTAATTTCATCATTGAGTCCGACTGGCGGACTTCTGGAGGGAATTTTAAGCAACCTTCTACAATCAGTACATTTTCAAGAAAACTTAAACACTACTTGCTAGATACTTATCTGTAATGCCATCAAACTCTAATGTTGTTCTTTTTAATCGTTTGCTTTGTTTGGTCTCAGCTGTCAGCTTGTGTACCTGTGTGTCTGTGTCTCTCAAATAGGGAATACTTCGGTACACTAGTAGTAATCGGCGTCTTACTTCACGAAAGCATATTCCTTATAACCCTATAATTCATGACTTTAATAGTACGAGTCCATTTAATGATGACTCGCCTTTGTGTTGTTTGTAGGCCTACACCTATCGTCTGACCATGTTGTCCCTTGTCTTTGTCTTTGTTTGTGTTCCTTAGTATCATGTTTGTCTGTCAATAGGTTAGGGCACAAAAGCATTTTGCTTAACCTAACACCTAAATGTTGTCTTTAAATTACTTCTTGTTTATTTTTTTTGAAGTATTGTGTACCTAATCATACCTCATACTATATTGCTTGTTTTAATTTTGACATAAATGTACGCTATTGTATTATTGTTTTGTATGACAGCATTGAAATAAATGTACTGTTTGGTCCATTGAGTCCGACTGGCGGACTTCTGGAGGGAGTTTGGTCCATAGGAAGGGACCGCTATAACCAAAGGAACCCTGACCAACCAGTTTTGTACTTGATGAAAAGAAAGTTCAATGAGCAAATATTTATGGCATTAAGTCACCTGGAATGCAATGCTTCACACCACGGACCAATGCTGTCACTAAAATTAAATTCCACTTAAACGTGGGTTTAGCAAAAAACTCCATGACTTCAAAGAAAGCTTTGCCCACAAGTGTTCTTTTGTCATGGTACAATAGAACTGGCCACAAAGATTGTACTATGTGTAGTCAAGGTTGCCAATTACTTGCCATGCTATTTTGCATGGGACATTGACACCAACAAAAGACACCAAGTGTGAATACAGTACATAAACTGGAATAGAATCTTACCATACTTTTCAATTTCGTGGCGATAATCAAAATTCTTGAACTAATTTTTTATTATTTATTTTATTTGTACTTTTGTTTTCTCTTAATTTATCTAGCGAAACTGTATATTATTGTATTTTATTTTTCATTGTGTTGTTATTATGTATTGTAATTCCCAGACACTTTTTGGAACAAATAATGCGTGCGGTGCACATGCTCAATGGACACTATTTGGAAGCGGACTCTTTTTGACTTGACACCAGCACTCTCATCCTAAATATTAATTGTAATGCTAATCAATCATAAACATTCTTAATGTTGTATACCACAGTTGCTATTGGCATTGCTAGTAAACAATAAATGCCCCTTATTTTTGACCGCGCGGGGGCGCTATAAATAGTATTTTGATCACTTCCGGGGGTACACGCGATTCGCCCTGCACAAATTAATAGGCGTTCTGTCACTTTTGTTGCGCCGTAGTTTCAATTTGCTTTAGAGGTGGATTATAACGGCTCCTTTTAAAGTCTTATTGTCTGTGATGGATTAGATGTCTGTGGTTATAATGTGTTCCAATCTTTAAAAACTGTTTTGCGTATGAATGAATATACCCCCGGAAGTGATTGAGAGCGCCCTCACGCGGTCAAAAATATGGCCCATTAACAATTAATTATCCTCCATTAAATACAAATTTGTCCATTAAATATACTTTTGGTCCACTCCACTAAATCTAATGGATTTCATTCATGTACAGCCCATTGGGGTATTGTCATAGATGGAATGCGCTTTTAAATACAATACAATTGAATAATAATTTTTTATTATTTTATTAAAACTGTGTGTTTTATTATTTTATTAAAACTGTGTGTTTCGATCCTACCACAACTTTTTCACTCATTTCTACCAAAAGGAATATCTCATTGGAGTAAATTATACACTATTTTACTTGGATAACTTTCCGTATGGCGCCACCACTTTTTCACTCTTTTTTACAAAAAGGGATATCTCATTGAGGTAAATAAGATACTATTTATTATTTCATATCGAATGAAAAAGTGGTGGCGCCATACGGAAACTTTTCCTTTTACTTTTTTATTTCAAACAAATAAAAATGGTGGCAGTATAATTTGGAAAATGTTCCCTTAATAATCATGAATGATCATTCTAAATTATAAATTTAATTTCAATTATTAACATTATGTTTTTGTTTTTAAAAAAGAACTTTAAAAAACAGAGTCAGTTTTCGACAAACTTGTGGGACAATGGTGGACCCACCTTTTGCTGATTGTTGTCAAGCAGTTGAGTTCGACGGGTGTGTAGCATTACAACTCCACTGACGGACTTTCAAGTTTCATTCCACATCGCTGAAATCCATCAGTTTTTTCATGGTCATGACTCATGGTGGATAGAACTTCCATACGACGAAGGGCGAGAGAGAGAGTTGTCCCAATACTAGCGAAACGTCTCTTTTGACCGTAGATTCCAGGTAGATTCCAACAGATAATTTAGTTTTTATCGGTAACTGAATGTATACAGTAAGTAGTGCAGCTATACAATCATTACCCTTCCTCCATGTTTTGCTTTTTAAAAGGAGGAGTTAAAATCAAAGAAAGGACAACTTTGCTTGTTGACCGTGACGAAAATAAAGTGCGGTTACGTTTTTTTGGAAACACCCATGCAAACAATACACAATAGGTACCAGCCCAACGGACACATTGTATTGTGTACAATACGTCACAATTTATGCACTGTGCCCTGACTCATCATTTACAGCACACGTACATGTACACCTGCACCAAGGTGTTTAGTGGAGAAAAACAAACAAAAATACTTTTGCTTTTCCAGTTTTATTAACATTTTAAACAATAAACTCTCTCAAAATTCATAGCTAAAATATCAATTAATAATGGCCATTAATATTAGTAAGGTTTTTTCTGTTGTTTGTTCAACATTTTATAAAAATGAAGCTTACAAACCAAAGAGGGGAAGCGTGTGCACCCAACCGTATCAAAAACCGCGGGTGAACAGCGCCCTCTTGTGTCAGTAGTGGGTGTTGCTAATAAGGGTTTTGCGTAAAAACGGTATGTGGGACTAGTCACTTTGCTATAATTATATAGTCGACTACAGCAAAGTGTCATGAGTGAAGTGTCGGAGTGAATAGTTCTTAATGGTAAAAATGGCACACTGGACACAAGAATTCTCACTTAGTGTATCTCAACATTATGTATAACATAACAAACCTGTGAAAATTTTGACTCAACTGGTTGTTGCGAGAGAATAGAAACACAAACACTTGTCACACAAGTTGTGTGCTTTCAGATGCACTGTACAGATCGGCACATATCACGGTCTCCGAAGTAATGTGGCTAAGTAAAAAGATATCAATTTTATGCCCCTATATCTGAAGACAAAATATTATTTCATGGTGGTCTGACCCTAGCAGAGTCTTTTTCAAAGACTAAAATTACAACACAATCAAACACAAACATGTATAATCATAGGTCCTCATTGGTTGGTATAAGCCGTTGACAGCTATTTATATTGTCTAATATTATTGTAAAGATTTGGTATCACACAAAACTTTCCATGTGTACATGTATGTTTCTATCAGACAATTTTTATTATTTACACATGATTTAAAGGCAGTGGTAATTACTCAAAATAATTATTGGCATAAAACCTTACTTGGAAACGAGTAATGGGGAGAGGTTGATGGTATAAAACATTGTGAGAAACAGCTCCTTCTGAAGTGACCTAGTTGACCAATTGAGCTCAAATTTTCTCAAGTGTGTTATTTTGTGCATGTTGAGATACACCAAGTGAGAAGACTAGTCTTTGACAGTGTACACTGTCTTTAAACCTTGAACCCTCTAAGCAGGATGTAAATAGTACTGTGCCGGGAATGTACATGCAAAGTGCATTTTGATTGATCGATGTGCATGTCTAGGCCTTTGACGTCAAGGCGCGACCAAGTTCAAGTCTACTGAGGACGATATTCGAGAAGCGTAGAGGCTGTATATGCCGTTGAGCACTGGGCAAACAAACCCATAATTTCAACCAAGTGAAGACGTGTTTTCAATTGTACAATTAAATAGCCCGTCTTACAAGTTGTGGCTTTCGATTCACCGTAATTCAATCTCATGTACCTGCTTTGATTGTCACTTTACTAGTCAGGGTCACAGTGACGCAGATCGCTAGGCCTGACTTCTCGACGAGTGTCATGCTACAGACGAAATTGGGATAATCACCGATGAGTGTTTAGCGAGTAGAACGCGGTGTTTGACGGGTGCCACCAGCCGGTGTAATGGATGAATTATACGGCGTGAGGACAGGGTATGTATTGGTCTATTTTCCGGGGGTGGTTATATCAGGGTCTAGACATGGTTTTAAGCTGACCTTAACCATGCTTTATCAGTAATATTGTGGCAAGGACAAATCAAGGAAGTATAGTTAACTCGCAGAATGCACTTGAAAGCACCGATTTCACAATGACTAGAACAAAGTATTGTCGTGTAAAGTGATCATTTTATTTTGTGCAGTTCGTATTCATAGACGATAAACCAATGTTTGTATGTGAGAGATTGGTTGTTTGCCAGCTTGGTGGTTATAATATCCCCTTGTGGAATGTTGCTGAGTTCACTTGTGGGAAGATCATTTTAAACAAACAAACACTCACGAAACGAATGATACATTCGGGTTGACTAAAGTGCATAAAACAATGTTAACAAGGTGGTGGGTTCGAATCCTACCAAGCTAACAACTGATTACACAATGACTAGAATAAGAATTGTCTTGTTACTGAATCACAATTTTCATGATTTGTAAAGCAATTCTTATAACCATAGATAATCGTTTGTGACATACATTGGCCAATACTGCCAGCGTGGCGATAGATCCCACTTTTGGAAATTTGCCAAATATAAACGTTCCTTCTCAGAAAGATCATCTAAACACACTGTACAGTCATGTTGTTTTCTAAATTCCACACATTGACACCTTTGGTAATCGCAAAGACCAGTCTTGACTCTTCTCACTTGATGTGTCTCAACATGCATATACAAAAAACCGTGAACAATTGACCCCAATCGGTCGTCGAAATTGCGAGAGAATAATGGAAGAAAACACGAAGTTGCGAGAGAATGGAAGAAAAACACCCTTGTCCCACAAGTTGTGTGGTTTCAGATACTTTATTTCGAGAGCTCAGCTGAGTTTTCGAATTAATATATTTTAGTGGGAAATTACTTCTTTCTCAAAAACTACGTTACTCCAGAGAGAGCCGTTTCTTACAATGTTTAATATACTATCAACGGCTCCCCATTACTCATTTTAGTACCAAGTTAGTACCATGCTAACGATTGTTTTGAATAATCACCAATGCCATTACACTTTGATTTTAGAAGGAAGTGTTGGCGGACCTTGGGTGAATTCATTTCGGTATTTTTAAAAGCTTTGTTTTGAAGTATTGTGTGCTTGTCACGAAGACCAATGAAGATAATGATCGAACCATGTTTTTTTATTTGAAGAGCTGCGTGCTTCGGCAGTCATCCAACAAACTTATTTACTTGTGCGTGTTGTTCCTCTTTTCAAAGTATTTTCGTTTCCATGAGGGGAAGTTGATTTCGAACATGTTTTTAAAGTGACCATGCACGCCTCAACATGTCTTTACTCATCATCGAGCATTAATTGGTGTGCGAGACAGTCTCAATTTCAAAAGCTTCTAAGCACCAAAACTTGCTAAATACAAAGCTTAGCAGAAACTGGTTACATGTACATGCCAAAAGTCCATAAAGTATAGTTGTGACTGGTTTCCCATATATTTTTCGCTTAACATAGAAATTTGTTAAGCAGTATTTTCTGCTTAACAGCTTTATGAGATGGGCCCTGGCGCTTGATGTGGAGCTTGGTGTACCCCTACCCCACCACACTGTGTCTTCATTGCGTCTTCGAACCTCATGATTTCTTTCTAGGTTTTCTTACTACGGGTTCTACTGAAATAAATTTAGGGGAAAATTAGGGCTATTGTTTGCCCAAATCGCGCATCAATCCATAAGCTCGAGGGAGAAATAGTCTGGTTCTCTTTTGTTAAGAATACACTGACCATACTCACCGTTGTATTCAGGGAAACAAGACAGACTTGAATGGGGGAAAAACACTATAGCAAGTACGTACAGTTGTCAACTGGTTTCACCTCAGTCTAGGGTCGTGACCTTTGACCGCATTTACTCTCAACAGTCTGTTGAGGAAAGTGCGCCGGGTACTCCCTTGACACCATGCCCCATACCTTGTTTTTAGACAGAAGTATGTAGTTAATGGTGACTCGAACCTTAAAAAACCCACACGGAAATACAGTTTGACTTTTTATGTAAATAGCATTTTAAACGGTACTTTGGGGGTTAGAAATCTCTCATTGTCCGTTATTATTATTAATGTTAGTCAAAAGGGGCAAAGGCAAATACTTTTGGCAATATTGATCTCTATTTATATTGACATCGTATCACATGGTGTCACATCCCGCCAGTGTAAAATGTGTATAACATGGATGTTTATGATATCAAGTAATAAACCACATGGGAAACTTACGATTTTGGGTTGAACAAAATGAAGTTTATGATAATCTGACTTTATTTGTTTTGTCTGCAGGTGCTGATAATAAAAGAGCATATACATTTCTTATAAAGTAACAACTTTATAAACTATTTATTTGATTTAAACTGAGAGCTGGCTTCAGGATGATTACCGATGTGAAAACCGCCCGCAATGCGTCGCCTGACAAACAGTCTTTTTGGAAATTTAATGCGAAGGTATATTTTTGCTCAAATTTAAACATTTATAAAGTTTTGTTTACTTTATATTGTATAAGTTTGCTTTAAAGGATGTTGAACTCGGTGCACCTTTTAGCCACTTCACTGACGTACATAAGCCAGTGTGAGCTTATACATTACACCAGAATCCTCCCGGACAAAACAATCTAATGTAAACAAAAAGGGTCTGTATCGGGGAACGTATCCCCTAAAATGGCAGTGTGACCTCAGATTAATTGACAAGAAAATGGCAAACAACTTATAGATGATGAGAAAAAAGGGTTTTATAAAAAAACTTTCTACCATGCATGGTTGTGACACTCACTATACACTACGTGGATGAAGCCTTGTGCGGGTTGAATAATTATTAATAATGCTCATTGTACACGGTTGTGACACTACACTACGTATAATATGAAGCCCTGTGCGCCATGGTTGTAGTTTGCTCATTGCTAATAATTAAATAAAAAAAAATCGAAGATTACTTCTGTGATATTTTTTTAACAATGACTTTCTTTGTCCTCTTTGTTTCAGTGGGTAGTTCTGTTTGTTATCTGCGTGTCCATTAGCTTACAGTTCGTCGTCTTCGTCACCAAAAGGTTTACAAACCCCTACAGATTTCCAGAGCTGACTCGACCCAACACCAATGGGGTAAATGGCAGAACCAGAGTTAAAAATGTGGGGACGGTGGTCGAAAAGCTAGTGTACAGAAATGCAAGCTTACGGACTGCTGTAACTAACATTAACCACGGACCAGGATCAAAAGAGGACGCCCTGGGCGATAATGTTATTTTTTCAAACAAAACGGATGGTTTTATTATTTCAAAGCCCACCTTCTCAGAACTAACTTCACTAAAGCAAGCTTACACCAAACCAGCGTCGTCGGCTCGGTCAGATTTTCCATTAGTTTTATCGCAATCGTTCAAGGTGAACAGTTCAAAGGAAAAGCAATATAACATTTTAATATTTGGTTTTAAAGGTAGGTTAGCACAGAGGCTGGATTTTCTAATAATGCAAAATGGTTCATGGGGGAGAACAATTAGTTGCGGAGAAAATGTTACAATCAATGTACATGTTGGCAATGCAAGTGCTAATTTTGAAAGACAAAACGCAGTTGTGTTTAATATGGATGAGACAGCAGTTGCAAAAGAGTCTGAGACGCTGGTATCCATGCAAACATCCTCCAAACAGGCGTGGATTTACTATGGACGGGAACCAGCTGTTCGCATGAGGCGACTCTTCAGAGGCTGTGGCAACCTTCCACTGCATGGGATCTGGTCTTTCCAACGTCATTCTGAAGTGCGCATGGCATATGGTTCATTTGTCCAAACAACACAAATGACTTCGACAAATCAGCCCGCCAGTTTCTGGTCACGTGGTAAGAACAAACTCGTGGCATGGATGGCGAGAAATTGCCTTCAAACTTTTTGGCCGAGAACAAAATTCGTCGAAAGTTTAAATGTACACATCCCTGTTGATATTTATGGAACTTGTGGTAATTTGCCATGTCCCTTTGTACCAATTAAGGAATGCAGAAATAGGTTGAGTAGATACAAATTCTACCTTGCGCTGGAGAGCGCTGAATGTGAGGATTATGTAACGGAGAAAATGTGGGAGACTGCGTTGGCTAACGGCATCGTCCCCGTGGTCTACGGAGCGTCAAAGTCGACCTACCTAAGACAAGCTCCCCCTAACTCGTACATATACGTCGGGGATTTTAACTCTACCAAGGCGCTCGCTGACTACTTAAAGATGTTAGATAAGAATCCAACATTGTACGCCAAGTACTTCGAGTGGAGATACATGGGTCACATCGAGGTACCAAAGAGGGCCGGGGAGTCCCTACGACCCAGATTGTTTTGTTCACTTATACCTTTTATTACCAAAGTTGAAAAAGGGGGTGTAAAAAGAAAGGCGTTTTCGGAGTTTCCGTTTTACAAATCGTGTAGACTTCTGAAAGGGAACGACTTGAGCCCAAATTATCTCCCTCCTTTGAAGCATAGGGCAAAACATTGGAAGCTTAACTGGTGACGAGTATTTCTAAATCAATTACCTGTCCTTACAGGGGACCAGTCGCCGGGCTCGTTCGATTAGCTTCCCTGGGTCGACCCCACGGTGCTCACTCGGATGGGTGAGCCCCTGACAAGAGCTAATCGAACGATCACACCTCGGGTCACCCCCTAGTGACCCACTCCACAGGCAGGGCACTGGGGGCTGACCCGGGTGAACCCCTGGAATGACGTCAAAGCTATTCGAACGCACCGGGGGCAGACCGGGTCGACCAAGGGAAGCTTAACGAACGCGACCTGTATTTCATAGAGCTCAAGCTGGTCCCCTCTCATCATTCATTGCTTGTACCATGCCTAAAATGTTATAATTATTACGCTACATTGTACCATTTTGTTGAAATCGATTTGTTATAAAAAATAATATTAATTACAAAAGTAAACTTGCAGTCAAACTGTTTGCCGATAATGACGTTTTTGGGGTTTTTTTTATTACTAAAGAAAATAATTATAAAAGTTAAAGGTACTATTATTGTTGTTTATAAATTGTATATTAATGTTTTTACGAGAATGTGTGTATGTTTCCATTGGCAGTCCCTCAATTAATGATAACTCCCAAAGCCCCCCCCCCCCCCTTCGTAGAGGAATGGAACTGTCCATACAACTTTATTTGCTCAGACTGTCATAATCAAATTATCGTTCTCTTGTCAATTTGATTGGTTGAACACTCGTCACGTGTCATCCTTTGAAATGTATGCTGCCGTTACGCTCCAAACTTGAATTAAAGTCCAATATTATAATATGGGTTATTGGACGCTTCACAACTTCGTTCCCAAAACAATCGTTCCCCATCCGTTCGTCCAGACGAGACGAGGCAATGTCGTGTCCGCCCGGTGGGACAAGGTTATATTATATTATGAAGTCATACTTTCTGTGTCTATTTTGCGTTTATTTTGTGAACTAAATTCAAATGATTTAAAGACATATGATTGAGTTATAATCTATGAAACAAACATTAGGGCTAACTGCATTTTGTAGTAGAAAAAATTGCTGTGAATTCTGGTTCGAGAAGAGGCCGTCCGGCGCGGCAGGACATTCCGCCACCCCCCCCCCCCCCACCCCACCCCACCCTCTACGACAAAGTGTGTAAAAAAGTATAGTGCCCTCTTTTGAATCATCCTCCTTCAAGCCCATGAATTTTCCATTGGGGAACAGAATCTTGACATTCATAACACTTGGTTAATATTTCCAATGCGGAAATTGCAGTATTAATATTTTGATCTGTCTCCTAAAATATTTTTTTTTATTGATAATAATTAAATGCGTTAATTATTTGTATTGTTCTGAATAAAACAAAAATATCCAATGAGTGTTCCAGCTTTTTTGTGTTCTGTAATATTTAATTTTGAATATTATTAATATTTAAAAAAAAAATCCCTGTTAGTGTATTGCTTATTTTTTAGGTAAACTACTGTTGATAGCTGAAACATTAATACCAACCATCCAAGCATAAAACAATGCAATAATTATTCCTCATTTTGCGGGGTCGGTTTTAAAATTTTACAGCTAAATGCCTCCCACCTGTTAAAGACAGTGGACACTATTGGTAATTGTCAAAGACCAGTCTTCTCACTTGGTGTATCTCAACATATGCATACAAAACAAACCTGTGAAAATCTGAGCTCAATTAATTGGTCGTCGAAGTTGCGAGTTAACTCTGGAAGAAAAAACACCCTTGTCACACTAAGTTGATGCTTGATTTCGAGACCTCCAATCTAATTCTGGGGGTCTAGCTCGAAATAACATTCGTGGAAAATCTCGAAAACTACGTTACTTCAGAGGGAGCCGTTTCTCACATTGTTTTATACTATCAACCTCTCCCCAGTTATACTCGTTACCAAGTATGCTTATATATTTTGAGTAGTTATCAATAGTGTCCACTGCCTTTAAGTATCACGTGACATCCACACGTAAAGGCTCCCGATTGTGACAGCACAGAGTCATGAATGAATTGACAATTCGACGATACCTAAAAGGTGTTTCAATCAAAATAACTGTGTATTTTTGCTTTGTATCAAAATTAAATTTTCGATGAGGTAAACACAAACTATGTTATTATTTCAGCTTAAACTTAACACAAAAAGGTATAGTTTTGGAGGTAAAATTATGATAAATTTGTCATAGGTTAGTCGCTTACTCCCCCTGTATACCGTCGTGTAAAAAGCTTCATTCCATCCAAGATGGTGGCCCACACTGTGCGTAAAATGATTGTAAAGGAAACCAAAACAAGGACGTTTGCTTTGCTTATCGTCATGCTTTTGCTGTGTTTTACTTGCTCTGAAGCAACCACACACTGGCTGGTTACAGAACAAGGCATGATAACGCAACAGGTAAGAGACTGGGGTGGTAGACTATAATTAACGCTAAAACTTTAGCTTCTGTTTTTACATTTCGTTTTCCTGCTGGTGGGATGGGATTTTGGTTGGTCATTTCGCCCCCTGACAGTCTATACAGTAAGATCTACTGTTTGCATGTGATTTCGCCCCATTGTTCTGATCATAATAATTCACTTGACTCAAAAATGTGTTCCTCCGCTCCATGACTCAATTGATCGAGGTTAAGACAAGGGGAATACACTTAACAACTGGAACCTCCAATTCTAAATTGCCTTTTTGTCCCTTCTTGTTCTTTAATTATTTTGTGTGTATTGTATTTTTGTAACAAGTAACATTTGATTTGATTTGATTTGTATTTTAATTGTATTTATTATTTTCTAATTTCTAATCTTAATTCTATTTGTATTTTTTTCTGATCTGATTTAAATAAGTTAACTTATTAGATATTGTTTTTATTATAAAATAGTGTGGGTATTTTTGGAAAAAGGGGGAACCTGGATCTGAAAGAAGTTTAAAAAGGAAGCCTGGAAAAGGAAGGGTATATAAACAAATCTTAAACTTAAAGCCTCATTTAGCGCATCTGCTTGGTAGCTCCTACTTATTAACCTACACACTCCGCATTCTAATTTTTGTCATTCCTAAAATTAAAAATAAGTATATTCTCCTCATACTTATTGCAAATATACCCCTACATTTAAATGGATTGTATCATTTTGCCTTTCCAGGTAGCCAATGCTAATAAGTAATATTAAAAGTCCTGCTCCTCACGTTCAATGCTGTCCATGGTCTCTCCCCTCATTACATTTCTGAACTGATAACGCCATACACCCCAACAAGGTCACTTAGATCCTCTTCACAGCTTCTCCTACAAGTTCCCCCATACAGAACAAAAACGTACGGTAAAAGAACCTTTGCTTTCAGCGCACCCACACTTTGGAACTCTCTTCCTGCTACTCTCCGTTCCCAGATAAACCCGGATCTCTTCAAATCCCATCTCAAAACTCACTTATTCACTAAATCTTTTTTGTAATATTGTATTGTTTAGTTAAATTGTTGCTTTCTCTTGTATAAATTAATTTGTTTATTTGTTTTGTAAAGCGCATTGAGAGTACTTGCAGTACTGAATTGCGCTATATAAGCATTTCTTATTATTATTATTATTATTATTATTTAAGACTTACGCCCTTTTTAAAATCCACAGCTTTGTATTTGGATTCGGCTTCAGGCGCCGTTCTCTGGTATGAATCCTTGAGAAGTATACTCAAAACAACTGAGGGGCTTAGCTACCCTGAGGCGAATCCAAAGACAATACCGTAGATTTGGAAAGGGCGTAGCCAACTAATTCACATTCTGTTCTTTTAATCCACACCAACAGCTAAACTCAGATTTCAATATGAGGGAGCCTTACAACTTGATTGCATTTCTGAAGCAAGGGCGACGCAGCAATCACATCCGAGAGCTTGAAGTGGAGCTTGAGCATCAAAAGAGAGAGATCGAAGCCAATGAGGACAAAGATCTTGACTTGGAGCAAAGGTTTCTTAGCACTGACGCAGACTGCATCTCAGCACAAGAGCCCCTGGCTCAGCATAATCTTTACCCTACGATGACCATCCCCTTTAGTCTCAAGAATATCAAGTAAGATCAACAGTAGAAAATGTTCTTCAACGCCATTTTATTTATGGCAGGGTTCCCCCGATGCATTATAAGCTAGCGTATCGGGCCGTTATGCAGGAATTACGTGCCTATATGCATAACTTTACAAAAATCCTCACTTTAAACCATTTTTTATGCTCCTAGATGTAAATTCTGGCATTTTATTAGAATTAAGATAAACACCAAGTAGTAAACTTTCCGAAGACCTTGTTTCAATATAGCGTGCTTCGGCCAAACTTTCAATAAAGCGTGCTTCGGCCAAACTTGCTCTGAACCGTTTAAAGTCACCTGGAAGTGGTATTTTGTCAAAATAAAGCTTTTGTCACTAAAATATGTGTTTTGATGAGTGGAATATGAATAAACAACTAACTAAGGTTTACATAAATTAGTTTCCATGTTATTTACAAATTGGAAAAAAAGCCCGACCCGAGAGGGCGCTGTTCGTGACGTCAATCGAGGCGCGATGAATCGCATGCAGTGCCAACACAGCATAGTGACGCTTGGCGCAAGCTAAAAACATGCCCTCAAAGTTGAAACAATACCTGATTTTTTTCACGTTAGGCAAATGCTCCTTTAGGTTCGTTACATCTTTCAGGTACCTTCTTCGACTTCCCCACTAGCTGGAAAAATTATTGGGATGGCGTCATGTTTTAGAAAAGAACTTTTCTCTTCATGTCAAAATGTGTAGTGTATTTCGGATTCTCGAAGCACGACGGCTCGAAGTGTTTGCTGTACAGCGCTGGAAAAGACGTCGGACCGACGTCGGCAAACTGACACCATCTTTAGTTGTTTTGCTGCATCCAGCAGCAATACACCTGGTTGACATTGCCGGAAAAATGCAAGAAAAAAACTTTTTCAAACGTACAAACTCACGTCCAGGCCTTGAATGTACTTGCACGTACGTGTGTTCGATGTTCGATCGAGGCAAAGTCTTCCTCGATTGACGTCACAAAAGGGGTAGGCGGAGTCACCCCACACACAACTTTATTTAATTTGTTAAACATATAAATCTTCAAAAACAATTACTCAAAAAATTATTTTATTGTTCAGGAACATATACTCTAATGTTTGAAGAAAAACAAAAATCTATTTCCAGGTGCCTTTAAGAAGGCAAACTGTATCCAGAGTGAGAAATTCAAATTTAAGCTGTAAATTTTGACAAAGCACATTATTGTACGAGCTGTATTCAAATCTTACTCAGGACTCATTTATGCAAGTCAATCAAGATAGAGCATAACAACTTAAAGTAAAAAATTAAAAAAATGACAAAAACTGAAGGTTTTCTTTTTTGTTCAACAGGGTATCAGATTATGTGGATTTGTCCGCAACTTCAGAAAGTAAGAAAACTATTGAGCCAAACTGCACCAAAGTCTTGCCATTGCCCTTTAGCATGCATGCATATGATCATCTACAGGTAAATAAATGTATTGAGCATTTGCTTGTAATCAATTTATTTATGTTTATTCATAACTAATATCTTTAGCCTTTGAGAAAGACTCTGCTAGGGTCGAAACGTCATCAGGCCACTATTTTTTTTTACAATTGTACATTTGGTCCTTTTGGGTGGTAAACAGTCTGCTGTCATCTAGCACCCATTTCAGACAGGCGCTCCAGAGTCGCACCAAACCAAATTCTAATTTAAGTACAGGGAAAGTTCGACATCTGAAACATTTAGGAGCGAGTGGACGCCCTAGAAGCCGAAAGATCGACTGTTGCAGTCTTTCGGAACGATTCTGGAGTGCCTTGGTTTCAGACGTCAATCTTGTCATGAGTTAAACCAATGTAAATGTCATTTTAAGTTCGCCCGTATGAAACCAACATTTATTTGAGTCGACCTAGAGTCGCTCCTAATCTATTTGGTTCGGCGCAACTCTGGCGATTTGTTTGAAACAGGTGTAATTCTATTTTTTAATATTTACAGGGCATACAAGGAAAAAACAACCTCACAGATTTTGCCGAGTCAATTATTGGTGAGGAGGTCAAAGGGACGTGTGTTTTTGAAGGGAGTGGGCCAGGAATCTACAATGCCCTTGAAGAGGTAAAGTTAATATACAAAAAATCAATTAAAAAGAAAGTAAATATGTAGAGGAGGTCCCTCCTTTGTAAGAACTTGATCCCCTTACAATCAAATCAATTAGAGGGAATTTATATAGCGCCAAAATCATCCAAAGTTGTTCAAAGGCGTTCAAGACAGTTGGATGAAATTAATATTGATACACTTGTTGGGATATATAACATTTTGAGGAGCTTCTTGAAAATGTGAATAGTGTTTAATAGCATCCTTGATGAAGTTAGGGAGAGTGTCCCATTCTTTTGGTTCAAAACAGGAGAATGAGCGATCTGCAAATGACAAAAGAACTGTGAAAATCCTGTTTTTGGCTAACATTGTGCTATTGGATGAGTATTAGATAAATAACCCCTACTGAAAGTGTACTGAATAATTATCTGTTGTCATACATTTAGAATAAAACGTCCTGGCAACTCTACACAATAGCTACTTTCTACTGGCGATCAGTCGGCAACTCAGAGCAAGTGATAGAATGTGGAAGACGAGCTCTTCATTTCGCTCCTCGGTAAGTAAAATCATAAAATCAAGAGGTAATACTCTCCCTGGATCCAAAAGAAGTTTTTGGGGGAAATTTTGTTGGACAGAGAATTTACTTTACTAAACGAAGGCCAGGAGGGCAGGACTACAGTGTTTACAGATGTGGTCTGTTTTGTATAATAGCCTAAAGCCATCCCTGGTCCTCCAAAATCCATCACCTGAAAATGTTTGAATTTTAAGGTTTACTGTTCTGTATCTCCAAACCACCCACTCTTAGCATGAGGCCAGGCACACTAATCTTATCGAAGTCCAAACATTAGGGTGTTGAGTTACTTTAGAGTGGAGTGTTTTGGTAGTAGTACCTCACTGGAACATTCAAGAAGTTGTGGTTTTAAAGATGTATTTTTATTTGGGTTTTTTTTGTAGCAAAGACAAGAACATAGTTTTGGTGAACATGGCTAGTGTACTCCATCGTAGCCATTATTCAACATCGGCGGCCATCTTGGCTGAAGCGGCCCTGGAGTCTGGAGAAGAGTTGGCTAAACTGCATCTACTACTTGGCAGTATATATGCGGTATGTGTATTATCCATGTTCAGGGGCCACAAGATATATATTCAGTTGGTATACCCGGGGTTGATTTCACAAAGAGTTAAGACTAGTCTTATCTCGAGTTAGGACGAGTTACTCGTCCTAACTTAGGACTAGCCATACGCTTTTCATATCTCCTAGGATTAGTCCTAAGTTAGGACTAGTCCTTACTCTTTGTGAAATCGACCCCAGGGCCTAGATTTTATACTCCCCCTATAATTTTAAGCAGTACTACATATTAGTTGGCAGTATTCCACTTATCAAATGTGACGCCCTCGCCAAAATCAGGCAGTTCTAGTAAAATAGTGAAATGGCTTCAAAAGTGAAGTTTTTATCCCCCTCAATTTGGATTTTAGAAGCTTTACTGACAGTATCCTCTCTCAGATTGTGTATTCCAGTAACCGATTATTCCTCCTGAATGGACTTAATTGCTCATAATGTTCGGCAATAATTCTCAAAAGTGCTCCAACCTTTTGAAAGGAGATTTTGACAGTTTTGTTTTTATTATTGTAAATATCTACAAGATCTACAAACCCAATGGAAAAGCTCCCTTCAAATGAGGAAGTACGTGTATACTAGGTATTATAAGTTATGTCTGTACTCCATCAACACTTTATTATTTCTTCTTTTTCAGACGATTGGAGAGTATGATCGATCTGTCTCCCACTTTGAACAATCGATAAATCTTGGTATAACTGATTCGTGTTGGGCACAACGCCGTATTCATGCTGTGCGATGTCATCAGAAGCTTGAACAAGCCTTGGAGGCACAACATTTGTGAGTATCAATTTTGTTATCAATAATCAATAGCATTTTCAATCATATTTCAAGAGGTTTTTTACCAAACATATTTTATCATTTCAATCTGAGAAACGCTTTGGCGATATCTCAAAAACGGTACCACCTTTCGAAAGAAAATTTCACAGGTTAGTTTTATTGTAAATGTCTAATCATACCAAAGGGTTCCAAAAACGAAATGTATCCTTTGCCTTTGAAGGGTAATACAGGGAGTTAATGGAGGCACCTATAAAACATTAAAAAGAACATGTATTTTTGAAAACTTTAAAGAACATTTAAGTTTTGTGTTTGATTTCAGGTCTTTGAAGCGGACTCTGTCCGAGCTTCAAGACTTTAAGATAAAACAAGATGAGTTTGAAAAAGTTCAGAAGAAAATGAAGGTTGCTCAATGTAGAGTGGAGGATCAATTTGAATCTAATCTAAGTTACCATCGACATCGACTCAACAGAGGACTGGGTAAGAAAATAAACTTTCATCAAATTATTCTGTCCAAATCTTCATTTGTCTTTTCATTAATCCTTTGAATGTGTATTAAAGTTGCTGGCAGTGTAAGCACTTTATGTAATCCACCATATACATAAACTGACAAACCTGTAGAAATTTGAGATCGATCAGCCATCTGGGTCACGAGAGACTAGTGAAAAACCTATTACAAATTTTGCATTGCATCGATGCCAAAATAAAAATGAATAAAACGCTCACTGAGCGATAAACTCCAAACGCAAAGTTAGATTATTTATTTCTCATCAAGTATGACATTTCAGACAGACATATTTCAAGGGATGTTTTCTACTATCATCATCATTTGACCGTGTAAGTTTTATGTAAAGCTGTGATTTTCACCATTTTTGTTTGATACCAATTCTGTAATGTTCCTTTAAGTAATACTGTTTGTTGAAGGCATTGTGATGAATCTTCAGTTGAAATAAATTCAACATCACTTTTTCTTTAACATTTGTATCATATTCGCAGGAAGTATGAATCAGGCTTAAGACTTGCTCAGTCTGTTGATGTTGTTTACAAAAATTATTTTGTATTTGTTTATATATTTGTTTAGCCGATAATCCTCATTGTCAAATGAAAGATATGGGAGACGGATCTCAATCAGTGGTGTGCACCCGGGGTACTCAACCCGATCTAAGCATCTTTGGAATCCCTCTTCAAGATGATCAGGTAAGTTTAAGACAAACCATCTTGGGATTTCTTCCATTGGAATAAGTGTATTCATAATGAGGCTGAGGGGAAAATGGCCAGGGCCCAATTTCATAGAGCTACTTTTTGGGCTAACAGCTCTACACTATGCAGAGCAATTAAGTTGGAATCTTGTGTATTTTTTCCTTTCTGATAAAGAAATATTCTTAAAATTT
This sequence comes from Asterias rubens, assembly GCF_902459465.1. Taxonomy (NCBI): domain Eukaryota; kingdom Metazoa; phylum Echinodermata; class Asteroidea; order Forcipulatida; family Asteriidae; genus Asterias; species Asterias rubens. The sequence goes on from NC_047083.1 coordinate 824,177, forward strand.
GTCAAATGTTTGTTTTTCTTGGTAGGATGTTGAGATGGTTGACACAGCATCTATAAGAAATAACTGTCTACAACTTCCGAATGGGGTGAGTCGGGATTGTTTTCAAAATCTCCTTGAACCTTCAAATGTTCTTTTAAAAAGAGAAACAGACACCAGAGGGAGGAATTGTCCCACATTGTGTCCGAACCTTTAGTTTTTGTATTTCTTGTGACGCAATAGATTCCATAAACCTACTGAATTGTAACATCTGGGAGCTTCTGGGTCCAGGGGTGGATTTCACAAAGAGTTAAGACTAGTCTTATCTCGAGTTAGGATGAGTTACTCATCCTAACGTAGGACTAGCCATACGTTTTTCATATCTCCTAGGATTAGTCCTAAGTTAGGACTAGTCCTAACTCTTTGTGAAATTCGACCCCAGAATAAGGGGTAGCAAGCCATTTCCAGGAATTGTTATAAGCAAATCTCATCCCTAGATGAGTTGTTTATCTTCAAACATCCAAAATACTCTTTGAAGAATACTCTTTGAAGACAAAAAAATGACCTCCTTTTTCTTCCCCTCAGGAGGAGAGTTGCTTCAATTTGAGTGCCGGTCTTCGTCGGAGCTACACGGCTTATTTCAACCCTGGTAATATCCCACCTCCCCCCTGGAACAGAATAGACTGGCCCAGCGAGAATGATTGCCGGAATGTCCCGCATGAGCTCCCTGAGTGGAGTAAATATGCACCAACGTACTTGCCCCCGGAAAGTAAAGGTTTGAGGTAAGCGTTTCACAGTTTTATTTGGTGTTACTCTCACACTGATGTGTGTCATTGTGGAACACTGTATACTCAGTTACGGGATTCTGTGTGTCATTGTGGAACACTGTATACTCAGTTACGGGATTCTGTGTGTCATTGTGGAACACTGTATACTCAGTTACGGGATTCGCCCTGATGTTCCTGGTTTAATTGGCTGCATCCCAGCACCTTGTAAACAATAGGAGACTTTCCAACGCTAGGTGGCAGCAGACATACCGGGTAAATTTCCATTGTTTACGTAGTTCTGAACATGCGCATAATTCTGAGAACAATGGATTTACCCGGTAAGTCTGCTGCCCTCTATCGTCCCAGAAAGTCTCCCATTGGCTGCATATTGCGCCGCAGCACCCTGTAGACCATTACATGGTGCTATTTGAAGGAATCGGTCTCAAACTTCAAAAACATAGTCCTATGAGAAAAATCCACCCAATACTCTGGTGGGATTCGAACCCCTGACCTTCGCCATTCTAGAGCAGATGTCTTTTAAAGTGTCTCACAGGTTTACAAACTTTCAAACCTGTAGTAATCTTGACATTTTTAATTTTTGCTCCATTCTTATCATCCAGTTTTTTCTCACTGCTGAACAAGTAATTCTCCTGGATGATTTTAGTTTTGTGTCACCTTTTATTTTCATGCTCCGGCAGAGTCAAGCATCTCGTCAACGAGAACCTGAACCTGTTTGAGAATGATGTCCATCCGTTGCCATGGTTCCCACCTGTCTGCGTTACCGTGGAAACACTAACAGATGGCAACACAGCGATGGACTTTGTAGAGAGTATTACACAGAGAGCGTCTTTGCCACTTACTGATACGATCAAGAGTCTCAGCCCAGTAAGTTCTATAATAGATGAAATCATTGCATTAAGACCTCAAGGTGGTTAACATCTGCTTAGCATTTTTGAGAAATACGGCCTAGCAAGTTTAGGAGAATATTCCTTAGCAATTTTTTTAGTGAGACACTGGTCACCAACAAGGTGAACTACATGTGGTTCTGGCTGGTAATCTGTTTACTGCTATAAAGCAAGGTAATTTTTTGCTAAGCATTTATATTGGTGCTTACCAGCTTTATGTCAATTGGTCTGGAGCGGATACCTGGATGTCTTGACTTCATTTATAATGTCTGAACCCCTTTTCATCTATCTGTTACACAGCAACTACTAGCTCTTGTCAACAGTAACCAGGCTAGTGAAGAGGAGCTATCCCAACGTATTCTTACAGCGTTTGAAGAACCCAAGGTAGGGCTGCTTCAAATCTTAAGATGCTACTTAACGCATAATTCTGTGCTTACTGCCCACAAAATGACTTGTTTTACAGTATGCCATAAGCAGTAACTCTGTAAGCCTTTTTGAGATATGCTACAACACTAAGGTTTGGGCAAATTTGGGTAAATTTGTGTGTGTACACCAAAACCAAACAGTGCACTCTTACCACGTCCGCCATACCTCATAAACGATTATGGAATTGGACAAATTACATGTCTGATTCAAATTATCTCAATGAAGTTCTTTTAAAATACCCTTGCCCCTTCTACAGCGAAACTGTACAAAAAATGTGGCTTTACACTCACAAAAAAATTAACATGATTTGTTTCTTTTGACAGAATGCAGATGAGAAATGGCTTCTATATAACTTAGGTGGCTTCTACTGGCTTATGATTGGCAATAACTTCCACGGTGTGGAGTGTTTACGTCGAGCCCTCGTTCACGCTCCGGTTGAGTATGCGGATGTGCCGCTTGTTAATGCCGCCAGTGTGCTACTGCATGCTGGGAAGGCTGAAGATGCTGTACAATTGCTACGCATGGCTCTTGTCGTCAACAAAACAGAGGTTTGTATATTTTTGTACAATTTACTCCAACCAAATCAATCAATCATTCCATCGTAACATTTATATGGTGCCATATTCCAACGATCATTGCTCATAGCGCCGTACAATAAGCTCTTGTAAAAAGGTAAGATTTGAGTGACCTCTTAAAGATCTGTAATGTAGGTGATTGTCTGATGTTGTTAGGAAGACTGTGTCTCACGGGTGTCTCACGGCATGCACCAGGGAGGTTAAATCGTACAACTTTCCTCTGTCGGTGTCCAGTGGTCAAGTGCCAAAACTCTTTCTTGGTTATAGTGACTGACCTCTCGACAACCCTTCCTTAATCCTCTGAGGTTGTTTGTAAAGCCTACGACCAATCACCTATCCATCACACACCAATCAAATACCCACTCAAAAAGTTACCCTAGTCTGAGGTGGACGATGGTATACTAGGAGGTTTTTAAAGGGGGCCTGCAATGGGAGACTTTTGAGATCCAAGTGGCAGAAGACATAACGATCCTTATTTGCGGCTTTTGAGCATGTGTGGACATGCTCAGTATTGTGGGCGTAGGTCTAAGCACGCGAACTACTGGCAAGAAATGTTAAAAAGTACCATCCAAAAGTCTCCCATTTTCATCCCATCATAAATGTATAACATTTTTCCTTTCATTGCCCTCGCAGCCAATCACGCACTTCGTCCTGGCCAATGCAATGGCTGCCAGCGGAAACCTGGATTCTGCTGCCAATGAGTTCATAGTCGCTTTGAACTCTGACCCAAAGGACCAATATCTCAACTCACTCAAGCAACTCAAGTGCTTCTTGAAATGGGAGGTAAGGTTTGGAGATAAGAAAAGATGAAATTGGAGATTTATTAAAAGACATTGTCTGCCATCCGTGAAATCTTGTATATAAAAAAAACGCTTTCAACGCATTTGGTGACCGCTGGGGAGTAAACAGCCTGTACTTTCAAGCATGTAGGGAGTCAAGCTGGATCAATCACAACCATCCATCACAGCTTTTGTTTGAGAATTTATTATCGATTGTAAGTTTCAAAATCCATTCAACATGCACTTTACACGTTTCAGGATTGTTAATTTCTTCTTGATCACTCCCAATCCAAATTAATCATCAATAATTACAGGATTTTACGAGGCATCAAAACGAGGACGAAGTCAAAGGTCAGAGGTTACACCAACGTGAGAGTCGTACGGTTTGCTCGCACAACAGCAACGGGGAAGAGCGTTGCCAGACGGAGACGCGTACCAGAGAGTTTGTACCTAGAGACACGGAGACGTGTTCCAAGGATGACCCCTCGTGCAACGAACGAGGTGAAACGGACTGCTGGACGTCCAATGGTGAGGCGGGACGTAACCATGAAGCGCCCTCTAGTGTTGACCACCTTCCTAAAGTGGATAAGTCTCACGTTGTTAATATACGAAGACCTGCGCAAAATGGTGAACCGGTGAGTCTGACTGATTGATGATCAAATTTAGATAAAGAGTAATTTATAGGAGATAGTCAGATTGGGTAATAAAACCTTAAAAAGGTGCTCGATAACTGTTTTAGGCAAAGATGTATTGAATTTATTTTCATATTTCTCATCCAGGTGAGAGTAAGTTTAAACAGAGAGAGTGAAACGGTTCCTCCACCAGCCTCTGGTCCAAACATTCCTGCCATCAAACCATCGCCTAATGTCGGTAAGTTTAGTTATTGCTGTAAAGGCACTGGACACCTTTGGTAATTATCAAAGACTAGCATTCTAACTTGGTGTATCCCAACATAAAACAAATCTGTGAACATTTTGACTCAATTGGTCTTTGAAGTTTACAAGAGAATAATGAAAGCAAAAACACCCTTGTTGTGGAAACGTGTGCTTTCAGATTCCTAATAAAAGGCTTCAGGCCTGAAGTATTTTATTATTTGAGTGAGAAATAACCTCTTTCTCAAACACTAGGTTACTTCAAAGGGAGCCGTTTCTCAACCTGTAACCACAGTTGTAGCCAGGGATCGCAACAAAACCTTAGAGCTCAAGTCCAGCTCTTGTTAGTTTGTCTGAGTTTAATCCCAAGTTAATCTTTCTTTTTCTTTTTTTGAATGTAATGGACCTCCAACAAAATGTTTTCATTAAATATCATGTCTCTGGTTGTGATAACCATACTTTGTGTCTTGGATGAAAACAGACAAACCTTATTCTTATTACTATTCTTTATTATTATTTATATTTTAGATTCTAGTGATTTTGATAATTTGACGAGGTTGCCATGGCCGACGCTAGATGATTGTAAACAGTATAAGAAGGTGAACCTCAAGATGTTATATACAACGTGGGTCTCTGTCACGGCCAAGAGTATCAGGTATGTCAGAATAGCCCAAAATTGTCTTATAACACGGTCGGCCATTTTGTGGAGTCAAAAATTTGACTCCACAAAATAGCACCCCTTGATAGGAAACTACGCAATTTCAAGACATTTGTATCATTATATTCTCTTTTTAAAACATCTTTCTAATCGTTTTCATTTCATATCAGACGGTTTTAAACACTTTTTATAGACCAACTCCCCTGATCCAAACACAGGCAGATGAAATGATTTAAACAATTCTTGCATTGAGCAAAGAAAAGTTGAATTTGAATCCGTGACCTCTGAACCCACAGGTCAATGCACCAGAAGCCGTTCAACCTTTAACTGTGTCGTAACTGCTAGTGTGGAAACATCAGGGTCCAATTTCATAGAGCTAAGCATAACAAATATACTTGCTACCAGAATAAGGTTACCAGCCAAACTACCATTTCACAAACTGCGACTGGTATCTTGCTCATTTCTGCCTAGCAGAAAAATAGTTATAAGCAATATTTTCTGCTAAAGCAGCTCAATGAAATCTGGCCGTTACCATTTATTGCTTACATGGGTAGTTGTAACAGAGGCGTTTCCCTTGATGTTCTAGAATCGAGGACCACATAGACTTGCAGTCTCCGCTACTAACCAGTCACTTGGAACCGGTTTGCAATGCCGAGGTGGGTACCAGTATGCATACGTTGGATCACCTTCAGGGAATGGCGCACCGGGCCAACATGGAATACATGGCTGAGCTAGGGTTAGATGAAGCCCTGGAGTCTCTACAGTGGAACGAGTCGTCTATGACGGTGGAATCGGCTGGGACTAGGATTGCTCTAGCATTGCAAAAAGTAATTTAATAAAAACAAATTTCTTTTAAAACTTACCCCAGTCCATTTTTGATGAGTTTTCACATTTTTTTCAAATGTCATGTTGGCTCAAAAAGGCGCATAATAAATAAATATTGTTGTTATTGTTTGAATGTGGTCTGGTTGGTGCAGTGGTCTCTTTCCTCACTACAACCTCTACGACCTGGTTCTAAGCACGCTAGGGACACTATCTGGAAATGTGCCCCTACTCGGAATAGGTTTTTTAGTCACTGCCGGGTTGCATTCCTCCTTCTTTGTCTTCTCTCCATTTGGGATCTTGGCTAGCACAGTGATTTAGTTTGCTTTTCTGAGAGTCCTTGGGCCCACACCCAGAATAAATGAAATGAAATGTGTGAGTTATTTTTTTCTACTTGTAGAATACTACATCTTGGGTTCTTACAAACATGGCTGCTGTTTACTGGCGTCGCTCTGGAAACGCTGTCAACGCCTTGAACTGTCTCCGAGTTGCTCTCCATTATTCGGATCACATGGTCAAGGTATGTAAATTCTACAGTCTTTGATTCTATTCAAGACACAAAAGTAGCTAAGCACAGCATAAGTTATGCTAACCATAACAAGGTCACCAGTCAAAATACCTGGGGAGGCCCCAAGACCTTTGTTCACCCAACGGTTACCCCGGCACACATTCACACTGTGTCCCTATTCCACAGGGCTCCGGTTCCACGTTTCAAGAATACCCCCGGGTTTTACCTCTTACTTCTGCTCCAGATCAGGGGTGGCTATTCCCCCGGGGTATGCCCATTTGCAGGGCAGAGTTCCTATTCCATTGGGTTCTGGTTCCACGTTTCAAGAATACCCCCGGGTTTTACCTCTTAACCCCTACCCTAATACAGAGGGCAGACCAGGGCCCAATTTCATAGAGCTGCTAAGCACAAAAATTTGCTTAGCATGAAATTTCTTTCTTGAAAAAAACAGGATTACCAACCAAATTTCCATTTGTTGCATGTTGCTTCTCACTGGTATACAGCTGTTGTTTGTTTATCCTCAAAACCACGTGGAAATTTGGTTGGTAATTCTGTTTTTATCGAGGCCAAAATTTCATGCTAAGCAAATTTGTGTGCTTAGCAGCGCTATGAAATTGGCCCCAGGGGTAAAGCGATCATAATATGAAAAAGGTTGTTACTCCCCGGGGCAAACCCAGGTAATAGAGTAGTGTAAAAAGGGGTGGTGTTTTCTTACTCTCTTGTAGAGCCGATGTTATTCATTTTGGTTTTACGTGTTAGCACTGACAAGTTCTTTGAAAAAAAATCACAGCCATATTACTCAGGTGGGATTAGAACCCATGACCTTTGCACCTACAGCAGTGTCATACCAACGTTACGTTGTCAATAAATATGTTGGTTTTTTTAATTCATGTTATTTTGTTATTCCTCAGGACCTCGCGTTAATCAGCATAGCCAATATTTTCCATCGGACGGGTTTTATCGATGACGGGATAGTAGTCGCCCAGATGGCCTGGGAGATCTCTAGTGAGCTGGTACTCTGTCAATTCACTCTTGCCAACCTTTACGCAGCTAAGGTAAAAAGGGAACCGGTGTAGGAGTGACGATACACAATCCATTATTGACAGGGTTTTTCAAATTTGAGGGCGTTTTGTGTTCAACACAGCACCTTGCTTTGGTGTTGGCAGCAGCAAAGTGTAGGTTTGAAATGTGGACACGATGTCCTTGAACAAGGCTTGGTTCAAAGTTGGGAAGGTATTGCATTCTGCTCCACCAGCCAGACTCCTAGTTTATGATACCCATGCCTACATCCTCACAGAATGTGAAGGGGGTAACCCTGTTTCAGCCCTAGGAATAGGTGGCAACATGCCCCTGGTGGCAGTAGCCCTCTCTTAGTCATTCTGCTCCACCAGCCAGACTCCTAGTGGATGATACCCATGCCTATATCCTTACAGACTGTGAAGGGGGTAACCCTGTTTCAGCCCCATGAGTAGGTGGCTCCTAGTGGATGATACCCATGCCTACATCCTTACAGACTGTGAAGGGGGTAACCCTGTTTCAGCCCCATGAGTAGGTGGCTCCTAGTGGATGATACCCATGCCTACATCCTTACAGACTGTGAAGGGGGTAACCCTGTTTCAGCCCCAGGAGTAGGTGGCTCCTAGTGGATGATACCCATACCTACATCCTTACAGACTGTGAAGGGGGTAACCCTGTTTCAGCCCCAGGAGTAGGTGGCTCCTAGTGGATGATACCCATGCCTACATCCTTACAGACTGTGAAGGGGGTAACCCTGTTTCAGCCTTAGGAGTAGGTGGCTCCTAGTGGATGGTACCCATGCATACATCCTTACAGACTGTGAAGGGGGTAACCCTGTTTCAGCCCAAGGAGTAGGTGGCTCCTAGTGGATGATACCCATGCCTACATCCTTACAGACTGTGAAGGGGGTAACCCTGTTTCAGCCCTAGGAGTAGGTGGCTCCTAGTGGATGATACCCATGCCTATATCCTTACAGACTGTGAAGGGGGTAACCCTGTTTCAGCCCCAGGTTTAGACAGCAACGTGCCCCTGGTGGCAGTTGATTAGGGTCGAAAGCCCAAATCAGTTCAGTGTAGTCCTCGCCATGAAGTGGCTGTCCGGCCATATGATGTTGGGAAATAATTTGTTGTTGTTTATTTTTTTACAAACATCTTGTTTTACTTTTTAGAAATTTAAAGTGATTTTAATGTTTTATTCCAGGGCCAGTTTGATAAAGCCATTCAACTGTATGAAACCATGGTCATAGCTCATACCTCATTCAGCCCAGCCATTGAACGACTCAAGACCATCAAATGCGCCGTTCTCCAGAAGACGAACGGCAACCCCGCCTCCATGTTTGGCAAATTAACATAATAGGGTCATAGGTCAACTCCACCTCAATGTTTGGTAAATTAACATAATAGGGTCATAGGTTAACTCCACCTCAATGTTTGGTAAATTAACATAATAGGGTCATAGGTCAACTCCACCTCAATGTTTGGTAATCTAACATAATAGGTAAACCCTCAATGGTTGGCAGGTTAACATCATAGGGTCATAGGTCCACCCTGTCCTTATTTTGGCCAAATTAACATAACAGGGTCATAGGTCATGGCTAGTACTTTGTAACCAAAAGCCATTTATATTAACTGTTGTGTGCATTGGTTTCCACCCAGAGCCTTTTAACCTTTTTTTTTTTTTTTTTTTTTTTTTTTTTTTTGGGGGGGGGGGGAGATTTTGAAGACCACAGTCTTCAAAGTGAATGAAAATGTTCAAGCCATTTGAATAAGGAGGACCTGGATTGAAATGATCCGCCCATTCTTTAAGCAGTACTACATATTAGTTGGCAGTATATCACTTTTCAAATGTGACGCCCTTGCCAAAATCATGATTATGATAGCTTGATTGCTACTCAGATGAACTGCTTCAATTTAGAACTGTTTTTTAATTAACAGGTTTATTGTAACCAGGTTTATGTAAGGTACTGGTAACTACCAGTTAATCCTGTTGTTGTATCTTATTACTGGATTGTCAGTTTGGTTATTTCATAACTAGTTTTTGATAACTGGGTTTTGATTATCATAACTAGTTATCATAACCAGGTTATGTTAAACTTGACTGTTTTATTATAACTAGATGATGATAACCAATCATCTATGTGTAATTTTCCTTGTTCAAAGTTTACAGTAACAAATGTGTGATTTTACAAACAATGATATTTCTATGAAAAACTAAAAGATTTTAGGGCACTGTTCTTCACAGTGATTCAGTCTATTTTCTCCTTTAAAACCAGCACAATTATTGTAATAAATCATCACTATTTTCTGACACTTTATTCTAATACAAATATGAAATGGATAATCATATAGATTTATTAACAAATAAATACTTTTTTTCTATCAAAGTAAGAAAATTGGTTTTGAAAAAAAAATATGCCCTTATTTTTGAAGGAAAAAAAATCAGACCTGTATTTTTGTCAGATCTTGATTAAACATCACAAGTTGGTGGTCTCAATGTCATGAACCACTATTGTCTTAAGATGAGTTATCAATTGTGTTGTCACACTTTGCTTAGCAATTAAGATTGACAAACATCTTAAAATCAATCTTAGTTCTTTGTGAAATTGTGCTGTGGTCACCAATTTTTGTTATCTAGTAATGTTTTTTTAATGTTAGCTTGAAGCACTTGTTTATTTGATTTTACCCATACACTGATGTATGCACTGTATACTCGGTACTTTCCTGAGTCCAGTGTGGATCGAAAAGAAAAAATCCATTCAGCGCCTTGAGTACCTTGTTTGGTAGATAGGTTTGCTATAATTATAAGACTTTGATATTGTTAGTATTCTATTACTCGGGTTGGATTCAAACCCACGATCTTTGCCATTCTAAAACAGATGTCAAGGGTTCTAATCCTACTTGGGGTAATGTATAAATATTTTGTCCACAGGACTTGGGAAAGTTTAGAGCTTAACACACATCGTGTATGGGTAAAACGCAGTAATATTCTTGATTCCTGAGTCAAATTTATTCGTCATGAAACACATCGTTGTACTTATTATTACAGTCAAAACTTTTGTTCGATTGCTAATCATGTATTTAGCTTATTATTTTCTTTTTGTACAACTTTATAAGAAAGTATGGGAAGAGAACATGCCATTAATGCTCACAACATCGTTTTGCTTTCCTTTTCTGTTTATTTGTCCGAATATTATTCTGGGACCAGTTTCATAAAGCATGTAAGCATAAAAACTTGCTAAGCACTGAAATATATTGCTTAGCAGAAATAGGTTAGCATCCAAAATACAATACAGTTAACATTGCTGTGACTGGTACCCCATCCAATTCTTGCTTAGCAAATATATTTGCTCAGCACAACTATCTACTGTTGAATCTACACACCAATAATAGGTTCCTAATTTCTTACTCCTTGAGATTACGAGAAACTTCTTTCAAAGTCTAATTGAAGGGGTATGGGATGTTTTACGGGAAAACACAAACCAAGTGTCTGAATGACTAGGCATGCTGCTTTTACCAAGTTCAATTCTTTTGGTGTTAAAGAGTTTGGGCAGGAGTACCTTTAAAAATCAAAAAATTATGGAAAGGGGGAACTTTGTCCAAAAATATTGTTTTATTTTGGAGACACCCCCCCCCCATGTCACGGGTCCAGCCTCTCTCAAATGATGTTCTTAAAGGTATTTTATTGAACAAGATGCCCTGGTTAACACTTTCGAACAGTGCACAGCATATTGTTTGGAGAGAATATCTTTTTAAAATGGTAATAAAGATATACACAATTATTTGTATCGAACTTTAGCCGCGAGGTGGCGCTATTATTTCACTCTACTGTTGTTTTTACGATGACCTACTGAAATGACATGCGCGCGGGGTGCACTTACTAGCTTGCTGTGTGTCGACAAAAATAGCTCACAAAATCACGCCATACTAAATGTACAAAAGACTCCTCAATGAATTGGTTTGGAACAACAAACAACAGACGGTCCAAACGTCTGCTCACGCAATAAAAACACCATAACTGTGTTTTCCCTGGTAATCTGTTGCTCCATATTCTACCATTTTGTTGTGCTGAGTGGTGAGTTCTTGAAACAAAATAGCTGTTCAGAAATTGTGTGAAAAGTTTGGCATCGAACGATGACGACGTAGTAGTAGGCGGCAGCTGTTCTTTTTTCCGACGGTGAAAAAAACAGTATTTTGAGGCCTAGGTAGTGCGCTATGTAGGCAGATTTTCTCAACACAACGCAGTTCGTACTGGCTTGAAACTTGGTAAATATTCTGCTCGTCTTTGTCTGACTTGTTGTTATTTTTTGTGTGACAGTGGCATTTTGTGAAGTTGTGTTTGTTTCATGAGATAAATTCTCTGACCTGTCTTGCTGTCTAACTAACCCTGTCCTGTGGTTTTGTTGTAGTGAGGGGGTTGGGTAGGATCGAAGGGGAGGGGCATTGACACCTTGGGGGGGGGTGAGGCATGAGGGGTAATCTTGACTTGAGTAAGGCTGGCATCAACTCAAGGACTACATTTCTTGAGCTTCGTCAAGGTCCTGTTTTTAAAGATGCCGAACCTCACTTACTGACCTCACTTTTTTCACGTATTTAATTTGAGAAAGACGGACATAAGGTGAACATGACTTTTTTTTAATATGATTCGAGGCATTGCATGGTGGTATCAATGTATATTTGGTTTGCGGTAACACCATGTGTGTATCTACTTGCCAGGTAGACCTTGTTCTAAGAGAACTGTCTTGCTTTTTTTTTATGTTCGGGAGACTTCTCAGTTCTGAAAAGAACATCTAGCAATAGCATTTGTTGGCCAGCGGACCATTGCAATTAAGGGAGAAAGCTGATGATTTTGCTCATCAACAAATTTATATTTATTCTGTATAAAAGCTCCATGATAAAAGTAAATTCATCTACATGTATATGTATTGCTCTATGGTATTACACTGCAGAATTGACTGCTATAAAGCTGACCTACCTACATGTAAATTGTATGTAGTTCCTGTTACACATTGGCATTTAAAGGCAATAAACAATACTGTAGTCACTGAAGGTCATTGTGTTTCATGCACCTGCACAACACCTGTTTCTTTGTCTCGGCAACCAATCAACGAAGAGGATCAATTTCTTCTAATTGGAACACACCCAGAATTCAGGCATTAGTCAGTGCCTGATGAAATTACAAACCCCCTGGAAAAATGTACTCGTAGTTCAACGTGACTTGCTCACTCGTAACTCAAACTTCGCCTTTGTGAGTCACAAATTTGGCCACGGCCATGGCTTTGGCTTGCTCTCCATGTCATATTGCATTGAAGTACATGTATAAGATGTCATTAGCAACAGTCTCAGAAACAGTTGTAGCCATAGCCACTAAACCAGGTCTGACCTAATTACCCATTGTTTGTAGAGGTTAATAGTTGACATGTACTTAAATTTGGACATGTTCCCCATGTGCACATAAGGCATAAGTAGCCACTGATTCATCCACACAAAAAAGGTACCAGACTATTTTAGACTTGCAGCTTCGATGGTAATACAATAAATTGCTGCATCCAAATTGGCGGCTCTGACTACAGCTATCACTGTTGTTAAAGGTGTTGCGAAGAATGTCCTATACTTGTCCTAACACATAATGATATTGTGGCAATCCAGCCGTTGCCAAAGCCACCAATTCGAACATGGCCTATCTCTGATTTGAATGGGGAAAGAAATCCAAGATGGCTAAACCATACATGTACACACATGTAGGCCCTTTTTTAAACCACAGCTCCACCGTCAGCACTGACTCGAGCTCAGTGAGTCATTCTAAAAATGTACACTGCCAAAAGTGTTATGTTTTTCAGAATGATTGATGAAGCGGAGTAATTTTATTTCCACTTCAGTGAAAGATTTCCCTTGTAAAGCAGAGATAAATGCTACACAAAATGTACTGTATCAGTTACTACTCGGAAATCATTGGCAATGGCTACCCAATTAGCATTCTGTGTACAAAATAATTTCAGTCTAAATTTTGTGCTGTTAAAACTTGCTGGATGGAATTGTCCCCATAAGGATAGGATAATGAGTAGACCCTACATCACAAAACTGAAATTGACCTTAGAGCCCCTCTTTTTTAAGCTTGAGCAATTGACAAATAGCTTTCTGTAATGGGTGTGGTTTTAATTTGCTTCTCAAGACAGTTACTAATGGAAGGATTAGGATTTAATCTACTGTAATGCTTTGTCATTGTGTTTACTGATAGACCAACTTAAAGGGGTTAACTTGTTGGGTCCTATTTGAAAATTCACATGTACATCTTCCCCCCCCCCAAAAAAATAAAAAAGTCTGGTTACGCCACAGCCAAGAAAAACTGTGAAAATTGCCTCCCTGTGGAAGCTGTAGATAGAGGGTGCTTGCACTTTATTAAACCAAACGTTTTCAATTCTGCATTCTGCAGAGAGTTCAAACTTTTCATGTTGAGGTTATCCTTAAAGCCATTATACACTTTCGGAACAGAAAAAGAAATAAAAGTTCACAGATTTACAAATAACTTACAGGGCGTACAGAAGGTAATGGTAAAAGACTTCTCTTGAAATCCATGAAATGCTTTACTTTTTGAGAAAACATTAAAACAATTATCAATTCTCGACAACGAGAATTACGGATTATAGTAAACACATGTCATGACACGGCGAAACGTGCGGAAACAAGGGTGGGTTTTTCCGTTGTTTTCTCCCGACTCCGATGACCGATTGAGCCTAAACTTTCACAGGTTTGTTATTTTGTGATACACGAAGTGTGGGCCTTTGGACAATACTGTTTACCGAAAGTGTCCACTGGCTTTAAATTAAAAATATTATAAACTACAAAGTATAATCTTGACCTTTCCCTGAATCCCTGAGTTAGTTGGCATGTATATAAACCCTACCTTGGGGATCTGAAGTTTGTTTCAATGTACAATTTATTTACCTAAGGTGTGACATCCTTGATGCTACTATAAGATTAATGGTGGATTGAACAAATAGATTTTATCACCCTAGTGGACAATAAACATGGGGTTGGACAACCATAACACTGATCTTAAAACTTCTTAATAGCCTTTGACTGCTTGAGTTTTCCATGGAATAATTCTCTGGGGTTTTCTTCCCATGATCCAAAACTGAAACTTCCTTCGTTGTCTTCTCTGATTAAGCTCTCTTTTCTGAGAATCCTAAACTTTACAACACAATTTATAAATAAATAAATAAATTATAAGATAAATGTATACATAAATAAATTAATAAATAAACAAATAAGAAGATGAATAGATTAGTAAATAAATTATTATAAGGTTTAATACATGAATAAATAAATACATAAATAAACTTTTTAGTTGCCCTTCAACGATCTAAGTGAGGAATTGTAACAAGGAACTCAAGTTCCTGCATATTTATAACTTGGATGTTTAGAATATTAACAATGACAAAGCTTGTTTTACTCAAGCGGATAAACAAAGGTCTCACTATAGATTCAAAATAAACAAACATGTATTCCTTTTCAACAACAATAGCAGACAATGACGAAGGCAACCCGTTTCCTGTCCAGGTAACAAGCCCACTGGTTACTGTGAGTTTGTTGTTTATAAACGTCTGTGGTAAAAAATATACAGACAGACTGTCCACTTGTTCAGTTAGATCTCCCTGCGACGACGCTTATGCTAGACTTACAGAAGGATCTGTAGATCTGGATATACTGTCGACCATGTATGTAATCAAACTGTATGGCTTTGTCTGAACTAATATCTTCTGCTTTTTCTGGAGTGGCTAAGGCCATGATGCCAAAGTCCTATTCTCCCTAGCCAGCCTTTGTGCCCTTGATCAGCCTTGGTGCTGGCTGCCAGCCTCGATGCCCCAAGTCAGCTTTGATTCCCCAGTTCAACCTCGGCAGCCTTGATGTCCCATAAAATGTGCCAGAAATGTGGCATCCTCTATGCAGTCTTTTCTTACCCTTACACGAGTGAAATACCTGAATAAGGCCTGATGCACAAGAATTTTAATTTGAGTTTGATTTTTACATTTCTCCAGATTTCTACAATTTGACGGCGAGAGAAAGTGAAGAGAAACCACCATCAATGATTTGGATGGAATGAAATGATTACAACTGCAACCATGACAACGACCACTGGTGGGGTTCGGTTTTCTCCTCATACATATGACAAAGTGACAAAGGCAAAAGTGACGCTAGAAAACTTCTACACAAATCTCTGGTTTCAGAAAGAGGAACGACTTAACAGGTAAGAAACAAAGACACTTTTGTCTCTCAATTTATTTAAGTATGAATGGTTTTTAAGAAGGTAGTGTTGCCGTCTACAATGATGGCTTATCGTTATCATGTGGCGTGTTGTAGCCGAGCGGATATGAACACCGAACTCGGACTCTGGTGTTAACTGTACTCCCGTGGAGTCGGTTCGTAAATTGGCATCAACGTTTCGACTAGCTTGCTCAATGTTTCACCGTCATCGTTGGGACATGTATGCTCAAGTCTGGAGCACAAACACAAAGTATTTAAGGGGGGGGGGGGGGGGGGTTGGTGGGTGGAGTCGTTAGCCCATTTGTATGATAATCAAAACCTGGAATCAAGTTATTGTTCAGCATGGATGGATAACCTCTTTTTGGATTTTTGTTATCGTAGACTTCATTGTGTGGCGTTCAATAAGATTTTATGCATGGGTAAATAACGTCTAGGATGGTGATGTAATTGTATGTCGAAAGTGTTGCAGTTCACTTGAGTTATGGTCATACATGTATACCGAAACAGGAACCCATGTGTCATAAAGATGATGGGCACAATAAATTGCTAAGCAGGGAATTATTGCTTAGCAGAAACGTGTTACCACTTGTATAATTAAGTGAACTAAAGGCAATAAGCTAAGATGATGGGCACAATAAACTACTAAGCAGGGAATTATTGCTTAGCAGAAACGTGTCACCACTTGTACAATTAAGTGAACTAAAGGAAATAAGCTAATTTTAAGCATAAATAAATATATAGTTAATTTGTGGGTACAGCCATGTATTAAATCTCTTACGTATACAGTGGGAGTAATGGCTCTGAAAATAGCTGAGTTGAAAAAAAGAAAGAATTTTGGTGATTGAGTGACCGGTCAATAATATGTCTTATTAAAAGAATTTTAGCTGTCCAAGAAGAGGTGGGTGGGTGTTTCACAAAAGACTACAAAATAATCAAGAATTTTCTTATTGAATTTTGTCTTAATATACACCAGTCCTATTTGGTTTCGCCACACACCTATACAGTAAGTCAACAGTGTTAAATATCAATTTCTTCAAGTGACATATCGGACCCTTTGGCGAAATAGTTTTTTAAAGCTGCCCTCCATTGAACCCCTCCCACGAAGCCAAGACAGCCGAAATGAAATCAGCTCTGAGACTAAGAAATAAAAATAGCTTTACTTAATACTTGTGACCTCGCTTCTCAAGACAGTGTGGCATTATGTGAGGATGACTTGACTTGAAACACAATGCTCTGAGCAGTGATTTAATACATTGACCTGCTGATAAGATCAGTTTAATTAGAGGTGCTTAGCTAGATGGTTACTGCATGGTGGAAGCTCCATGGTTAGTGCTAGCAGAGAACCAGTTAAAAAATGATGTGTTATGTTGCATTTTAGCTGGTAGTCTGTTTCTGTTAAGCAAAGTTTCCTATTTTAGGGGCCAATTTCAAGTTTAAAACAAAGTATTATGTTGCATGCATTTGAATGGACCCTTCCCATAAAATATGTGAATTACATTCACGCATGCATACATACCCTATTGGTTGGCAAACGCCATAGAGTTGTGCACTACGCAGATGCGCAATTACATCTGCGTCACGCAGCCATTAGCCGTGTACAAAACAGTAAGATATTCCCTTATTTTGCCAACCAAAATGTAAGTGAGCGCGCGCTATGTGCAATTTACATACATTTTTTTTTATTTACAGCAAGATTATTCACCTTTTTGCAGAATTCTTGCTAAAACCTTGAAAGCACGTATGGTTAAGACTACATGCCCGTGTCTATTCATGACATGCAGTGTTTTGACAGAGGGGTGTCTGGGTGTCTTATGGACACCCTGTTGTAAATTTGGGCACCCTGTTATCTATATATTTTTACATGTACTTTTAAAGTGAACTTTGGACACCCAAGTTTTTTAATTTACAGCAAGATTATTCACCTTATTGCGGAACTCTTGCTAAAAACCTTGAAAGCACGTATGGTTTAGTAGACTACATGTACATACACTGTACAATGCTTGCGTCTATTCATAGCTTGTTGTTTTGACAATCCAACCCAACATCCCCTCAGAGGGCGATCCCACACTGTGCAAACCAGCAGGATGTCCACTCGTGACTCATTCATAATCCATTATGGATACAGATTTGTTATGACAAAATCATTTTTCTTTTCTCCGAATGACGCTATGCCAATATGTAATTATTTGCTTTCGACCCCTCCACCACAAAGGGCAAAGGTCACTATGCTGCGATGACCTTTTCATCTGTGTAGAGAATTAAGAGGTTGCCATATGCAGATAAGATCGTGATCATCCAAGTTCTTTCAGGGTGAAGATATTATGTCTTCAGACGAATATTTGGAATGCCTTGTTGTTAATAGGTTTAAGTGCCTTTATGAGAAAATGTCAATTAAGTTTTGGATTTTAAATGATGTTTGGGAAGTTTGACTATATTTGTCTTAGAGATTTAATATTTAATGCTGGGTATTATATACAGCGGTAGTGTGAGGTTAATTCGTGATTAATGAAGTAAAAGCCTTTAAATTATTCCAACTGAATGATTAACGCGAACTCTCTTGAGTCCTTGGTCAGAGACCATCATTTAAAGGTAGGGTCATTGATAAATACTCCAACAATTAGGCCTAATGATCATAAAAACTTACTTGGTATAATAGTCAGAAGCGCTGCAGCTGTTCATAACATTGCCATCAAGATAGAATTTTCAAGTTTTATTTTTTTTTGTCTTTTTTTTTCAACAGACAACAGAAGCTGGAAGAGTCAATCTCGGGTCTTTCTGAGGAAGAGGTAAGGAAAACAGACTGAGAATTTGCATCTCATTTGAATAATTCTGAGACCTCAAAGGCTCAAACTGCCATCTAGTGTCTAATTTCATAGAATATATTGCCTTAAAAGCTTCATGTATCCACACAGATTTGCTGAAAACATAAAAATTAGGCCTCGCAAACAAAGATTGTCATCTCAGGTTTGGTTTTTGGCAAACTTAAATGACGAAAAATTACAATAACAATAACAACAGGCATTCATACAGTGCTCTTACACTGGGCAACACAGCGCTTTACAAGTGGAAGTACATAAAGTGAAACAAATAAATAAAGGCACAAATAATTGGAACGACAGAACTTTGGTCCCCAGCAATCAACCATTGAATCAGAAAATTTGTCTGAGAAATGGGTCATTTAATTTTTTTATTATTATTCTTTTTGTTTGGTCTTTCTTTTTTTTCTCTTTTTTTTTTGGGGGGGGGGGGGGTGGTAGATTTGCACTATCTATTTGTCGGTAAAACTATTTACCTTTGTGTTGATGTTAATTCTGACTGGATGTACAGCCATTGATGCAATTCAGGTTGGCACTTCAAATCGACCAGCTCCCCTCTCTAAAATCGGTCAAAATAACATGGTAACCCGCCGCACAATCAAGTTGTTGCTGTTAATATGTAATTTTTTATTGGATCAATAAATAACCTTGGATCACTCATTGGTAAATTAAAACCGATACAAATAAAAACAGGTCATATGCTGGCAGGATGGAGAGCTTAAATTTCAAAAGAAAAAAGAAAAAAATATATCCACTTAACACAGTTGCATAATTGCTGGTTTTGTAACATATTCTTGTATACCTTAGGGAAATATTAGGGAAATATGAAGAAGTTTTGAGATTAGTTTCATATTGAAATGCTTACAAATACCTGCTGCATTGGAGTGATTAAATAGCTGATTTTGTAAACATTATGTCAAGAAAAAAATAAAATGACAACTTGAATTTTTCTTTTAGATTTGTATTAACAAAAATACATGTTTGTGGTAACATAATGTTTAAATCTCTATTAAGAAGTGTCGGTTCTGAAAAAAGAAACTGGTGGTTTCGCTTCTTCCTCCTAAAGAAAATTAGAGCATACTGATTATCAAAACATTGAGTTGTCAACTGTTCTTTTTTCAGAACTAACATAACTGAAAAGAGATTCACACAAGGTACTACCGCAAACCTCACCTGATTAAACTCCCACTATGAAATGTTTCAAAACCTAACCCCCCTAACAAAAAGACTGAGCTGTTTCAGGTATTGAGTTCATAACAACATCCTTCCGGTCAAAACGATTTTCCTTTCCTTTTCTTTTCTTTTTCCAGAAACGAGAGAAAAGAAACCAGCATGCCCTCAAGGAGACGGAGTTCCTTCGACTCAAGAGGTCAAGGCTTGGGGTCGATGACTTTGATTCAATCAAGGTCATAGGTCGAGGGGCATTTGGAGAGGTGCGGCTTGTTCAGAAAAAGGACACGGGTCATATATATGCCATGAAGATACTCAGGAAAGCCGATATGCATGAAAAGGAACAGGTTGGTGCTCGTTAGGGGAAGATAATCAACCATTGCGACTAAATCAAGCCAATCAATGAATTACGGGGTTCTCTATCAAGATTTTACAAAACTGGTGATTCATACCGGACCCAAATTGTGCAATTTTGTCTGAAGCATGCTAAATTGAAAGGAAATTATTTTATATTTGATGCTGATGTTTGTTTACAGAAACCTTAAGCCAGGTTCATACTTCCTGTGAATGCAAATGCTATGCAAATTTTCTTAAGTCACAATTGGAAAAGTGACGTGTATCGATTACTGTGTCATAAAAATTTGCATTCGCGTGAAGTATGAACCAGGCTTTACTGTTTAAATTGGAGGATTTTTAATAGTTTGAATTTAGGTTTTCTGTGTGTGTGACCTTAGTAAAAAAAATATTTTTGAAAAATTGTTTTAAAAATGTACTTTTCAAATATTTGTTTAATATTTGAATTGGCGTTATTTATTTGTATTTATTTATTTATTTTTGTTGGGTTGTGTATATCAGCCTGCAATTCACTCTTTAATCCCCCAATACGCCAGCTGACGAGATCCTTGAGAGTGTATTCACGGTTTTAGAGGAAAGCCTCTCGACAGGAACTGTGTTTCTTTTAGGCAATCCTTTGGGCTCCAGCTGTTTCTTTTTCTTAACTGTATTTAAATTGCTCTTTGCTGTATTTTTCAATGTTTTTAACCTAATTAATGTGCATTATTGTACTTTTTATTCCCGATAAATATAAATGTAAACAGTTTCTAATTGGTGATTTCAGGTTGCCCATGTGAGAGCTGAGCGAGACATCCTGGTTGAAGCAGATAACTCTTGGGTTGTCAAGATGTATTATTCCTTTCAAGATCCGCACAATCTTTACTTGATCATGGAGTTCTTACCAGGAGGTATTTCACATCATTGTGTCTTCATTATCTCTTCTTGATTTTCTAAACAAAGAACTGTTTGTACAAACTGATATTACAAGATAATTTCTAAAGCTTAGATTCTCGAACTTAAGATTTGAGTAAACATTCTCTGAGTGATTAGTTACTCAAACATCGACTTAAAAACAGAGTTTTTGTCTTAAATCGCAGGCGACATGATGACGTTACTCATGAGTAAAGAAACACTGTCTGAGGAATGTACTCAGTTCTACGTGGCAGAAACCGTCCTAGCCATCCATTCCATCCACAAATTGATGTTTATTCATCGAGACATCAAACCTGATAACTTACTACTCGATTCAAAGGTGAGTTCTTCAGACTCCTTATCTTTCTACTCACTGTCTGTCCAGTCTTCATTCCACTGCAGGAGGAAAGCCTCTTCACCAATTCTCCATTTCACTTTATCCTGTGCTGTCTGTTGCCAAGCAATGCCCCTGTATGTACTTAGTTCATCTCTCTATCTTCTGTTTTGTCGCCCTCTTTTTCTTTTCCGGTTTCTTTGAGTCTAGTGGTTGTTTTGCGTGTCCACTTCTTGACTCAAAGTGAGTTTTTGAGGGTTCCTTACCAGTTCTACTTGCTACTTGGCTTAATACTCGACTAAAAAAACTTTGATTCCTTAACGTTGGCTTAATACTCGACTAAAAAAACTTTGATTCCTTACCGTTCTACTTATACTTGATCTAAAAGTGAGTTTGTTGGATCCTGTTTTTAACAAAGTGTCTTAGCCAAGTGTCTTGGATAAGCATCTCAGCTAAGCATCTAAGCTAAGTGTCTGAGCCAAGTGTCTAAGCTAAGTGTCTTGGCTAAGTGTCTTAGCTAAGCGCTTTGCCAAGCACTGCTGACTACTCCACAATCTACCTACAATGCCTTGGTCAAATAATAATTTGTCTTGTTTTATCATTTTTAGGGTCACATTAAGCTGTCTGATTTTGGTCTGTGCACGGGTCTGAAGAAAGCTCATCGAACCGACTTCTACAGAGATCTCTCCAGAGCACATCCTAGAGATTTCTGTGAGTACAAAAAAATTAAGTAAATTTATGTATGAACTAACAAACCTGTGAAAATTTGGGCCTAATCCGCTGGGTTAGTCAGGAGTAAGTAGTGAAAAACTTTGCCTATTTTCAGTTATAACAACCAAAATCAGCTTGAATTTCTTGATTTTTGTTTTTGTAGCGAGTATAAAACCCATGGACGCCAAAGATTCCAAGAGGAAAATGGAGAGTTGGAAGAAGAACAGAAGAGCTTTGGTAAGAAATTAATCCAGTTGAGACGCCTTTCGGGTGTGAAAACTGGTTGTTATTATTATCATTATTTAGTAAATTTGTCTTTGTTCAACCCAAAATTTTAATTTTTCTTTTTCATCATTTTTTTTCAAAGGCGTATTCAACAGTTGGCACCCCCGACTATATCGCACCCGAAGTCTTCGTTCAAACGGGTTACACTCACGTCTGTGATTGGTGGTCGCTAGGCGTGATTATGTATGAGATGCTGATTGGCTACCCTCCGTTCTGCTCGGAGACACCCCAGGAGACGTATCGTAAGGTCATGACTTGGAGAGACACACTACTGTTCCCTGAGGAGGTTCCAATCTCTGCTGAGGCCAGGGACCTCATTCAAAAGTAAATACTTTATTTGGTTTAATTTTATTTGCCAGAATTTGAATCCTCTAGACCAAGGGGAGACCCAGGCCCACTACTCATTTAACGTTAATTTGACAACATCTGAAACTGTACTGATTCCTCACCCCCATTTCTCCCTAAATGTTAGGTTCTGTTGTGACAGCGAGCATCGTATCGGTCGTAATGACATTGAGGAGATTAAGGCTCATCCATTCTTCAAGGGGGTGGACTGGGAGCACATCCGTGAGCGACCTGCCGCTATCCCAGTAACAGTCAAGAGTTTTGACGACACGTCTAACTTTGATGAGTTTCCGGACATTGAGCTCAAACCAAGTGAGTTTTTTTATATTTTATTTTTATGCAAGTCGCGCAGACACATAAGGCCTGAGGGCCACTTCAAGGTGGGGGCTACAATCAACTATTTTCCAGGGGCTGTTTCCACCTAGTCCATGGGCTGAAACTGGGTTACCCCCAATACAGTCCATAAGGATGTTATTTTGCTTTCTTTTTACTGGATGTATTGTTTTATTTACATTGTCTCTGCTTCTCTGTGCCTTGAACTTCTCTTTCATTACAAATGGTTTTTATTGTCGTTTCTTTCTTAGGTGGTTCTCTCTTTACAAAAAGGAATTACTCCCAATTTTGAATAACATGAATATTTTTATCATGTCCACATTTTCTGATTTCCAGTATGTTTAAGATAACTTACCAGTGTTTGTAGCTATTTTACTGTAAATTCTTCTAAAATATTTCATTAATGTCATTGAACAAGAAGCATTCGCGCAGCCTTCTTGTAAAAAAAAAGGACATTGTTATTAACTCTTCATCACTTTGTTTATAATTTGTGTTTTCTCTAATTCTTGTTGATATAACGCAGCCTTGCTGTTTACTGCATTATCCATTATTCAGTTCTATTTTATTAAGTCTCATGGCTGAACAAACCAGAGCAAGAAGTATCTTTATATGGGGGGGGGGGGTGCCCTCGCCTCTCTCTGCTTCTTGCTACCCCCTCCTCGTTATTGCCGAAATGTTGTGATTTGTTTTGCTATTTTTTTACATGGTCCCTATTTTGTTTTCAATTTGTACCATTGAACATGTGACTATGTTGATGTTTTACATTGTAGTGGTCTTTTATATTGATTTCAATATTGCTTGTTTGTACCGGTGTGTTTTTGCTTCAACTTTTCTTGTGTAATTTGTAGTTTTACTGTTGTGTGCCCTCGAACAGGCTGGTCCTGGAGGGAGCACATTATAAATTCCACAAGTTAATATAATTATTATTATTCATTTTTGGTTTTATCCATGTAGAAGTAGTAGAAATATTATTATTATTATTATTACTATTATTATTATTAATGATTTGATTTAGAAATAAAGTTAATTTGGTTGAATTCAAGTAAATAAATAAATTTCAATTTTAAAGATGGGTTTAACAACCTTATTAAAATATTGCTCCTCCATTGTTTTGACACTGTCTAATTTGCTCTTCCAACAGTCGCGCCTCCTCCTGGTGAAGGTGAAGAAAACTACAAGGACTGGGTGTTCATCAACTACACCTTCAAGCGGTTTGAAGGACTAACCCAGAGGGGGGTGCCTCAAAGGACGCCAGCCCACATGATCACACGACAGCTCATCCAGGATAAAGGAATGTAAGAACTAAACGGTGAACCACTACGGCCCAATAACATAAAGCTGTGTAGCGGTCAGTTCTGCTTGACTGGCAAATAGACCTTATGCACATGACGTCATTTCAGAAGGGCGCCCTCACCTAGAGGTCAAAAGGAGGTTGTTCATTGGCCAATCCTGTGCGCCACACGTACAAATCTGTGCGTTTCGATTGTTTCATCACCGTTTTTCGTCTAAGATGGCCGCTGGATGACGTCAATGCATAAGGTCTATTCCTTTGCTACAAGAAATAAGTGGGGTTACCAGTCACAACAATGTCAAATGTACACTATTTTGGCTGGTAACCTATTTTTGCTAAGCAAGAGATTTCTGTGCTTAGCAAGTTTTTGTGCTTACAGGCTTTATGAAAATGGGCCCAGATCCGTCAAAAGTCTTTTGACCGGTGTTGCCGTAGTGACTTAAAGCAACGTTAAAAATGCAAAGATAGTATATCTAAGTCCGTTTATTGTCTTGTGTGGTTTTAATGCTTGTTTTATTTTTTTATTTTTATTTTTTTTAGAAGCACCCCTATTTCCAAAAATGGAACATCTCAATGCTGTGTTTATTTGTTTATGTAATGGATTAGCTCACTGCCCAAAGAGGAAATAGTTGTGTGTGAATAAAAAAAAACTATAATACTTTAAAAAAGTGAAAGTTGCAGAAACTTTAACTAACTCTAAATGTTTACTTATAACCAACAGTTAAACTTAGCTCTCTACAATGTAGATAACATTCCCCCTTTTTAACTCTAACTTACAAAC
Source organism: Asterias rubens (assembly GCF_902459465.1). Taxonomy (NCBI): domain Eukaryota; kingdom Metazoa; phylum Echinodermata; class Asteroidea; order Forcipulatida; family Asteriidae; genus Asterias; species Asterias rubens. The sequence goes on from NC_047083.1 coordinate 849,054, forward strand.
AATTGCTGTAAATGTTCCACCCGTAACAACAAACAGGGTTTTGCCCTTAAAGGCCATGGACACTATTGGTAATTACTCAAAATAATTATTAGCATAAAACCTTACCTGGTAACGAGTAATGGGGAGAGGTTAATAGTATAAAACATTGTGAGAAACGACTAATTTTCCACGTATTTGGTTTCGAGACCTCAGATTTAGAATTTGAGGTCTTGAAATCAAGCATCTGAATACACACAACTTTGTGTGACCAGGGTGTTTTTTCTTTCATTATTATCTCGCAACTTCGACGACCAATTGCGCTCAGATTATCACAGGTTTGTTATTTTATGTATATGTTGAGATGCACCATGTGAGAAGACTAGTCTTAGACAATTACCAGTAGTGTCCAGTACCTTTTACTTTTCCAGTGACTAGCCAGCAGGACCAGGGCTAGTCTTGGTGCAAGACGTTTCTCGTTTACCTTTCACGCACAGCGCAGCCATCTCACCAACAGTCCCCCCAACGACTGCCCGTAAACCTGACTTAGCCCACGAATCGCAGTCAGGTTAGTGTATACGGGCGGTCGTTGCGGGCACTATTGGTGAGACGGCCGTGCTGTGCGTGAGAGGTGAGAGGTAGGAAAATCCACGTTTACAGGCATAGCCGTAGCTATAGCAACCAATTCAGAAACAGCCTAAATCTCTAACCATGGAGGATGGAAATTGTTTTCCTCCGTGCTCTAACTATGAACATGTAATTCAATAAACATGATTGCTCAAATTATCGCAATGGATTGGTAAAAAAATAATGCCATATATGTATCTGCAAAATATATACAATTAGTTGTGAAATATTTGGAAAGCTTGAAAAATTACCTCAATCACGTAACTCTTGCTGTAAATGTGAAGATAGTCAAAAAAACATATATCCATGACAACTATACTACTCGGATGTGCTTCCTGTTTGACAAGGTCCTCAATAAGAATTTACTGATTTCTCTAATTTGAAATAATGGCAGATGAAAACTTGATCTGTTTTACATTCATTGGGGTCAAAACTTGTTTGAACATTGAACAAATTGTATCAAATGGTTTGTTGGTCATAGAAACATGGTACCTAGATTCTGCTTAGCAAGATTTGTCTGTGCTTAGCACATATTGTGCTGCGTGCATACAAAGCACAAAATGAGTCTTGGTTACCAGCTGAAATGGCATATGTTGCCTTGGAATGGTACCCTACCACTTTTTTTCCTGCTTAGTAGCCACAGGAAATGACTCCGCTTTAAACACTTCCTTTGGTCCGGAAAAGTTTCTTCCCGTTTCCGATCCTGAGTAAGCAGATAATGGCCTGCAAAACTGTCACCATTTCTATAAATGGTAGAGTTGTGCTACTGAGAAAACAAACAATAACATACAGTTCCTGGTCACTCCGTTGTCAAATTTCATTCAAATTCCAGTGAGATTTTCAGGAATATGTGGTTACCACATCCATCGGTGTTGAATATTTTTTTTTTTTTCGTCAACGGGAAAAAGTAGCTATTCTGAATTCCCATGAATTTCTCGACTCAATTTATTAAAAATTCCATGATAGAATGTGGAAAAAATGTATGAGTTAAGGGCACATTGCCTTCCACTTTGTGGATTTCAGTGATTCAGCCTCGGACCTTGCAGAAATATTTGAAGTGCTGGGAAGTTGGATTGTTCAGTTGATAACTTATAACATATTGTAAATATATAGTGGATTCAAATATAACAATAAAGCAGTTTCGTTTTCACTTTTTGTGTAATTAAATACATTAAAAAAAAACATTAGAGCATTGAATATGTACATAAAGATGGCCTGAGTTTACTTGTGGCGGCCATTAATGTCTGGCACCTTGTCTTGCATTAATTGTTTGCCTAATGGAGACACTTGGTGGCTTTGTTGCTATGGTGGTACCATGCTTGACTAAAACCTCTTGTCTTCATTAGTTGAGGAATTGGAGAAGACCTTTCATTTAATGAATCTTTGTGCAGTGGAGTTTTCTGTTGCTCTTTTTGCTGTTGACTGAAGTTTGTGACTCAACTTGGGTCATTGACTCAATATGGACTGTTGTATAAATTGAGCTATTTCTCAACTTGAGCTACTGCTCTTTTGCAGCTGTTTCTCAATTGGGTTTTTGTTTTAACTTGGGCTGTTCTTTAGAGCTTTCTATAGTTTCTACATAAACTCATGACGTTTTAGTTTTGCGTGAAAAACAAAATATAAAAAACTTATTATGTGTAAGTTTTCTTAGATATCTCTATACCTCTTGAATATTATATTCACTTATTTATTTTCCAATTGCCTTCCTCGTTGAATTTGTCTTTTCAGCCTAAAGTCTTGTCTAGATATTTTTTCTTATTCAATTTCTAGAAATCATGAAGTTAAAGAAAAGCTTTTCCTCTGTAAATATTATATTATTAACAAAATAAAAAGTTTTATGAAACTAAAATGTAGTTTGCATGTAGGCGGAGCCCATTATGACTGTAACCAAGTTTTGAGAGGTCACAGAATGACTTGACCTATGACCCATGTCAGTGACTTTTGACCTAGATTGGGAAGCGTCAGTTGGAGGCATTGAAGCCTTAATTTCTTTAACTTCATTACAGTAAATAGTAGATATGAATGTTGGAACCTGTGTTTAGTGACATGCTATTAGGCATGTCCGTCTTATGTTGGTTAGAGGTATGTGTATAATGTAATGTGCACATATTGAGTGTTTTTTGACCTGGTAGGAACAGGTACAAACTGAGTGTTTTTTGACCTGGTAGGAACATGAGCACATTGAGTGTTTTGTACCTGATAGGAACAGGTGCACACTGAGTGTTTTGTACCTGATAGGAACAGGTGCAAATTGAGTGTTTTGTACCTGATAGGAACAGGTACAAACTGAGTGTTTTGTACCTGCTAGGAACTGGTGCAAATTGAGTGTTTTGTACCTGATAGGAACAGGTACAAACTGAGTGTTTTGTACCTGCTAGGAACAGGTGCAAATTGAGTGTTTTGTGACCTTCTAGGAACAGGGGTGCGTTCCACTCGCGCAAACGACTCGCAACTGTTCGCGCAAACGTTTTTTTATCGTATGAACGATTTGTGCGTATACGCGATGTCAATATGGCGGCGCCCTGAAATGAAGATGGCGCGCACCATACGTAGGTTTTTTTTTAACTTCGTTTTTTGCTGCAATAGTCCTCTTTTTGACATCATTACATCAACTAATTAACTTTGTTATTCCAAATCTGCATTATCATCCACCGAAAATACAATGTAATTATGTTTGTGACAAAGAAATACTACCGTATGCTTGTCCGCCATTTTAAACATCACTCGCCAACACCTCCGAAGTATGTTCGCCTAAAGTTGCCAACGTTCGCCAACGGTGGCGGCGAACAACTCGTTCCACTTGAAATTGTTGGCGAACGTGCGCAACTGTTGGCAACGTTTGCGCGAGTGGAACGCACCCCAGGTACAAACTGAGTGTTTTGTACCTGATAGGAACAGGTACAAACTGAGTGTTTTGTACCTGATAGGAACAGGTACAAACTGAGTGTTTTGTACCTGATAGGAACAGGTGCACACTGAGTGTTTTGTACCTGATAGGAACAGGTGCACACTGAGTGTTTTGTACCTGATAGGAACAGGTGCAAATTGAGTGTTTTGTGACCTTCTAGGAACAGGTGCAAGTTGAGTGTTTTGTATCTGGTGGGAACAGGTACAAATTGAGTGTAGGGGACTATACGATGAATTACTTTGTGGTCGTTTTGGTCTTAAGTAAAGTTGGCAATTAATGTTAAAATTTTCAAAGCATGTTTAAAACATATTTGTGAAAATGTAGCCCCCATTTAGTTATTATGTTTTGCAGAAAACCAAAAATACAGAGTCGCAATGAGATAATTGGGATAGCCGATTCCATCTTTAACGATTTAGTTATTTACTTTAATATCAGATTGTTGTAGATAATGCTGCTTCCTTGCGTTGTTGCCAGTGTTTTCTTTTCATTTGCGACATTGCTGTTTCAAATAAATTGGGTCAACAAATACCAGCGCACAATTCTGTCGGCTCAAGAAGTATGTTCTGAAGGGTCCACTTCTGCTTTGGTTTTATGCTATTGTTTTGCCAAAGAAAAAGTAGAAAATACGACGCAGCTTGACATGAACTTTAAGATGGTTTTCTTTTTCAATACCACATTTTGTTTCACTTCCAAGCGACTTACATTGTGCACAGAAAAAACTGCATGTAGTTGTATTTAAGTGGCTACGGTGTGGCTACTGGATCTGATTATATTCAAACATGGACGCCATAAGTCATAGCCAACAACACAAAATTCCTAAACATTGTCATTTTTGTTGTTGTTGGTTGTTTTTGTTTTTTTCGTTTTTTTAGTTTCCTTTATGTAATTTAATAATTTTATTATCAAAGTGTAAAGTAAATATAATGTAGGAGAAATTGTGAAAATATTTTAAGTGAAAGTTTAAAAGCTTCAGTAAAAAATCAACATGTATTTACTAGAGCGTGATATATTAAAATTGGAGTGACTCCAACTATATTACTACCAGGAAAAATAATAAATTATTTTGTTCTTTGTCTCATATTTTTATGTTGTTTACCCGAGCCAATCCACAACAGTGGATGAAGGCATCGCGCTCAAGTCATTTGCAGCCGATTTCCCGATACGCTAGGATTAATCATATTTCGTACTGGGTTCATTGTGTCATAACGTCTCAGGATACGGAACTTATTTTGTCATAAGTAAGATTAATTCCAAGTTATATGAAGAGTTTGGTGAAATCAACGGCAGAGCTGCCATACTCTCCCGGAGTTTCCTGAAAAGAAACTAATGTTTCTGTGTTGTGATGAAAACAATTAAAATCTCCCAAATAATCAACAAAGTCAAAAGACAAAGTATAATTTTTCACAAACTATTTTTATTCGTGGTTTACTGACACAATAAAATAACATCTTTGCATTGTTTCTGCTATTCTTCAATAAAGTGTGCGTTGATACTGCGCTAATTAAACAAAACATTAGGCCCCAATGCGTATGCCACCTTAGCAAGACCCGGTCAATAGGAGAGTGTTCTTGTCTATTCCAACGAGGGTGCTGTTTGAGCTGGTTACATCAAATGCAAAGGAGCTATAAAATATACGACATTAATAACGCTAAGTACAAGTTTAAATCGATTTCAAATCTCTCAAGTAACCCCCCCCCCCCCCCCCCCCCCAGAAAGAAAAAATCCCCCAAAACTACAACAGCAATGACAAACAAGCAATGGGGGCAACAGGTCTAAAAGAAAACAAAAAAAGGTAACAAAGCAAAGAAAACCTAATTTAACTAAAGTAACTACAAGTGAACAGAAATTCAAGAAATTAAGAAATTAAAACAAAATATTCACTCAAAAGAAAAGTAACACTAACAGATCTTTTGGTTTGACAGAATAAAATAGAATGCAGCTCCAGTAAAGAGAGTCATTTGTAATCAAATCAACTATTTAAACTTTAACGTTTGGGAACAAATTAATTCCCATTTTCTAGGTTACAATTATAACAACATTCATACTCGTGAAAAAGTCATCAAATTGGGTGGTCAAATTTCAGAGAAAAGAGAGAAGAAAAAAAGAGGAAAAGTTTACGGTGATTTTGTGCACGGTTTACTTGAATGCAGCAATCAAAACAAGCAATAGTCGTCAGGGAACGATTTCTCATCCAACAATGTTCAAAGACTTAAAGGAACGCGTTGCCTTGGATCGGTCGAGTTGGTCTTCGAAAAGCGTTTGTAACCGTTTGTTATAAAATGCATATGATTAGAAAGATATTTTAAAAGTAGAGTATAATAATCCACACAAGTATCACTCGAAATTGCGCGGTTTTCCTTTTACCTCGTCGACAATCACGGTCGGCCATTTATGGGAGTCAAATTTTTGACTCCCATAAATGGCTGACTGTGTTAGTTCGCAAAGTAAAAGGAAAACCACACAATTTCGAGGCAAATGTGTGTGGATCATTGTATTCTACTTTTAAGCATCTTTCTAACCATATGCATTTAAAAACAAACGGTTACAAACGCTTTTCAAAGACCAACTGGACCGATCCATGGCAACGCGTTCCTTTTAACGAGTTCTACGCACACTGAATGTTGTAGCAACTTACACATTTTGGACAGATTTTTGATCTTCTACACAAGAGAAATAGTTCACTTAAGTTTTAAGGTTCTCAGCATTGTTTCACACAGAAATATTTCTCTGCAAGACTGGTACTTGATTTGTGGACAAGTTGTTAAATGTTTATCACCGTGAAAGTGTTACCTGCTCACATCAAACTTTCCTCTTGCACCACGCAAGACAATTGCTCCTGTAACTACGGCAGTAGTCAGGAGTGGTCAAACCGCAAAGAGATCATGCAATGCAAAAAACATTTAACAACTTGTCAACAAGTCAAAATTGGTACTGGTATGAACTTTGTTATCAGTAAAATTTCAGATTGAAACTTTGTTTGTAACCATTGATGAACCATTACTTTAAAATTTAATTTTTTTTATACAAAATGTTATTGTCGTACAACCAAACTTATAATACTGGCAAACATTACTTAAATTTAATAACTCTAAACAGTTCATATATTCTGATACATTTAGTGCATTGATAGACATTTCTATAATACATAAAATAAATACATTGAATAATTTTTATTCAAAAACAACTATTCCCCAAGAATATTTTCAGTGACCTGGCCAGGAGGCCAATTCACTAGTTCGTCAGCTTTTTCACAAGTCAATATTATTTCAAATGAACTAGGGATGATTCTGAACACTAAACTAGCCAGCCGAACCACTTGGAGAACACTCTGACTGTCCCTTCAGTCCCTCATGTGTTTTAAATGGCATTACTTTACAAAGTGTAGTAAGATCAATTTAAATAACAAACTTGTACCTTGCAAAATACATTACTATTGTGTACTTTTATAATATCAGCGACATTTAATGCTTTAAAATACTAAATATCATACACAGAAAGTGAACTCCCTAAAAGCTTCAAAGCCTAATCTGACCACTTTGGTCTCCAAAAATACACAGTGTAAACATGTAGAGCTACGTTAAGCCTGTATTCTTCGTTTTTGAAAGGGCAAGGGCACCAAGGTATTTCTCCTTGGTAATTGGTAAAGGGCACCCTATGAGGAAATTATAAATTTCTACTGGAGCAATTTAAGGGCACCAAGGCAATGATCTGAGGGCACACAGGCAATCACCTTAGTTGCCTCCGTGAAGTATCAGGCCTGCTGTACATATATACTGCCACGAAACCATGGAAGATGCCAAGTATTTTGGGTATTTCGAGAAATTGGGCCAAGACCGAATTGAATTTTGGTTTTGGCAGTGGCTACATTTTATGATCGTATTTACTCATAAGTTCTCATCTTCAGCATTGTTGCTGTAGCCATAGTCGTCTGTAGCCATATCCATAACAACCATAGCCATAACAACCATAGCCGCTATGGCTATACATGTAGCCGTAACAAACAGTTTGGCAAGATTCGCAGCAAAAACAGAGCTGTGCAGTCAAATTCGCTTAGCACCAAGTATGAACCAGGCTTTACAATGTAGATTCGGCAACAGACTGATGCTTTGAGGTCTTTTATTAAGATTTTTAAACAAAAAATCCACATCTTTTTTACCTGACTTAAACTGTCTTTCAGAAAATTCACTTTAAAGCAGTTAATTAATAAAAAAACTTTCTGGATATGTAATAAACTATTTATTTATAAAGCAAAGACTTGTGTTGGTCAATCGTTTGCTTTTATCTTTGGATTCAAATGTATCTGTACAATGAAAACTGTATCTTTGACGTTCATTATCAAATTTTCAGCCACAAAGTAAACAAAGTTCTTGAATAAATTGTAAAATTTCAGCCAATAAAATCTTTTTTAAAAACACAAGAGATTAAAAACAACTATTAATAATAAATAGAATTTATATTGAATTTAACAAACAAATTTGTATTTCAACCAAACTCCAAAAAGTTAACAAAACTTAGCAGCTGATATTTTAATCAACTTTAGAAGAGTTTTTTACTAAGTTTTTTGTTTAGTCTGACTTCACGATCTTCCTGTTGTTGCACGTCTTGGGCTTAATACATTCTTCTTCGGTTTGGACCTCCGCGATCTTTTCCAGCTCGGGAACGACTGAGAGGGCAATTCCAAGTTGCGCAGTGTAGTAAGTGATCATGATGATGTGTTGCCCGTACGGAACTGGAACAGTCCACTTGTTAATCGCCAGGACCGTGTCGGAGATGACGAAGAGCAGCGCCCCGATACACGCACAGCTCTTGGTCCAGGAGAGAGCTGCGATATTCATACGAGCGACAGCGCGCCACAGCATCGTGACGATCAGAAGCCCGTAGAAGATTGATAAGTAGATCAGAGGGCCTTTAAGACCCGGGTAGAGGGCGGCATACAAACAGGCGAAGAGCGGCAACAACACCAGGAGAAAACCCCAACGGTAGGGTCTACCGTGGAAGGCGATGCTGTATAAGAAGTGAGCGAAAGCAAAGAAGAGCAACCCATGGACGAAGAATTGCTTCTTGTAGACCAGGCAGGCATCGCCGATTCCAGAGCAGATGAGACCCGTTAGGATGCAGATGGAGTAGCGTTGCTTACGGCTGAAGCCACTGCGGTACATGTAGCTACCAACGAAGAGGCAAAGGAAGATGATGGGTAGACACTTGAGGAGGATTCCCCATGGTGACGGTTCAGCCGCTTGAGGAATCCAATGGATGAGGTAGATCAAAGATGAATTGATGAACGGTAGAAGACGCAGACCTGTAGACTGCAACTGTGGAATCAAATCAAAAACAACTTTAAGATTTTTAATAGATGTTAAATTTGCATAGGGGATAAAGAATATTAATTTTGGTTTTACCCATATTATATACCGAGTCTGTTAGCACTGTATACTCAGTACTTTCCCGAGTCCTGTGAAAAAAAAAAAAAAAAGGGCACATTACTCGAGTGGGGTTCAAACCCACGACCTTCGCATATCTAGAGCAGTGTCATACCAACTAGACGCTCGGTAGCTAGAGGCAGTTTGAATCCTATCATTGGAAAGAACACAGAGAGATAAATGTTTAACATTTTTCTTTGAAGGAATAAATATCACCAAGCCACGATGAAAGTTTGTTTAATTACAAATCTTGCCATCTTTTAACCATCTCTCTTTGAACACGGGTCAAGTTATCAAAATTGATAAAACAGCCCTATATTAAAAAAATTGAAAGTTCAAAGTCCAAACAAACTCTTGTATTTTTTGATCGAATCAATTACGCACCTATTAAGAGTGCAAGGTACGTTTTATTATTTCTTACACAACAGATTGTCTAAAAAGTTGTCCTTAGGTCAACTGAAATCAATCTGATTATAACGAAAAACAAAAACAAAACAAACACCTTGTACGCTTTCATACATAATGCATTTATGCTTTCCACCTGTTACTAATATAATTGGTTTATTCAAACACTACTTGTAGCCCAAAAGACTGAATTTTAAAGTGCTTGTATATCTACATGTCATGAACTTTAAAATACATGACATTTATAAAAGGAAACAAGTCGCTAAGTTTTATTAATTTGTAGGACTTGAGATTTTACTTCCTGTCCTGTGTGGGATGAAACAATCCTGGTAGGACAGTAAAAGATTAATTGCTACCCGGCCCTTGAAAGTCACGCTAAATTTGAGGTATAAGTTGATGGTATACAATACACGCATTACACATTGATTCTACACAATCTAGCCAGCAATTCTAGACATAATTGTACTTGCGGATAAATGTCCCAGAAAATCATAAAAAGATGACTTCTTGAGCTTCAGTGTTTTAGCACATGGCATTGAAACAATATAAGTTATCACACAAGCGCGAGTGGAATACGGAAAAATATAGGGCTTCTGCGTCCCATATTCAACAAGGTTGAAAGCTGTGTTGGATGTGGGACGCAGACGCGCTATATTTTCCGTATTTCTACAAGCGCGCATGTGATAACGTATTTATCTTCAAGCAAACTTTGTGCATGACCATAGAACACACTAGACGCAGGTAGTGATATTAGCCTTGCAGTATAGGTTTTTATCACCACTCCATTCTGCGAATCTGATTGGAGGATTAGCGCGTCTTTCTACTGGTTCTTAACTTGGATTTAGGTAAACGTTTGGTTAAAGCCATTGGACCCTTTCGGTAAACAGTGTTGTCCAAGGCCCACACTTTGTGTACCACAACTTCTATATCAAATAACAAACCTGTGAAAGTTTAGGCTCAATCGGTCATCGGAGTCGGGAGAAAACAACGGAAAAACCCACCCTTGTTTCCGCGCGTTTCGCCGTGTCATGACATGTGTTTAAAATAAATCCGTAATTCTCGTTAACGAGAATTTATATTGTTTTGCTGTTTTCTCAAAAAGTAAAGCATTTCATGGAATAATATTTCAAGAAAAGTCTTTCACCATTGCCTTCTGAAAACCCTGTAAGTTATTTGTAAATCTGTGAACTTTTATTTTGTTTTCTGAACCGAAAGGGTCCAATGGCTTTAACACTAATAAAAATAATTGTGATCAAAACTTACTTGCTTAGAAGTACAGCAGCTTTCAATAATTTTGAGAATCATTTCACTTTGAAGTAAGGTGGTAAATGGACAAATAAAGTTTTTAACCCCAAAGTTTAAAACGTTACTGACAGTAGCGTTTTTCAAATTGTGTATTCCAACGTCGTGATATTCTTCCTGTGGACATAAATTTTCACAGATTATTCTTAATGTTCCAAAATCCAAAGGTTTAATATCACATCAAAGAACTTTTTATGTCTTTTGTCAAAATTTAAAAAAAATTTTTTTTTTAAAGTTCGTCTGCCTTTTAAACTTTTCCAATCCACCAATTACGGAACTGGATCCGTTTTATCTGTTGTTAAACAGTACCATATCAGTCCAATTGTACAATCATGCATTCAATATAAAAAATAACCAAGTCAACAAATTAATCTTGTTGATTTATTTGTAATATTTTTAAGCGATAGAAAATAAACAACCGATAACACACATACAGCCTGTTATCTTTGTGGGTTCATTTTTAGTTTAATAACTTTTGAAATTTGTTAAAACTGTTACCAAATCTATTATAAAAGTCAATGAACCATTACCTGTGCATAAAATGCAAAACAAAACCATGCAAACAAACATCATTTACTGTAAGAAACTTTTTGCTGGGTGCTGGGTTGTCATTGAATAAAAAAGACAAATCCTGAGAATTGGACAAAGTTACCTCTGAGTGTGAAGAAGAAGTTGATTTATTTTAAAGGTTTCTATACTTAAAATCAGCTGTTATGCTCAAGAAATTGCTCAAAACAGAACTGTATCAAATCAAACTCTTCACGGTGCCTTGGTCGACATGATTGATTTGTGCACTATATAGAAGAACCTATTTCAATTATCTGCACGTTTGGTCATTATAGACTTTTAAGTTTATCAGACGGTAACGAATTATCTAGTTTCTCCGTCTGTCCCAGTTCCTTGACGACCGACACAGCGATTAGAAGTTGGGCTAGATAATATGTGGTCATTATAATATACTGAGCATTGGGTACTGGAACCGCAAATAGATTGACAGAAAGCACCGTATCAGAAACTAAGAAGAGTGCTGCACCGAAGAAAGCATAAAGTCTGGTCCAAGACATTTTGTTAGAGATGGTGATCCTAGCCATGGCACGCCAGAGCATCGTTAGAATGAGGACGCCATAGACCATGCCAGGGTAGAACAGCTTCTTAGCACTCACACCGGGTATAAGGTACTGCCACATGACAATGTAGTACGGGAGAAAGAAAAACATGAAAGTCCACCACATCGGGCGCTCATGGAACGCTACAATGTAGAGGAGATGAGCTACGGCAAAGGAAGCTAACCCGAAGATGAAGTAATCCTTAGCGTAGACGAGGCAGGCATCACCCACCCCGGAGAATAACAATCCCAGGAGAATCGCTAGAGAGTATCTTGAGAAACCGTAGTGATGGATTTGAATCAAGACGTAGAGACACAAGAAGACTATCGGGAGACACTTGAGGAAGATTCCAAGAGGGGACGGCTCGTTTTCCTGAGGTATCCAGTGAAGGAGGTAGAGTAGAGATGACGTCACACAAGGACACAGGAGTAGAAAATCCGACCTTAACTGCAAATAAAAACAAAATCATTTAACAATGCAGCAAAACAATTACAGTTAGTAATTTTCATGAAAACATTCAATTAACAAAAAGCTGACAAATTAATTCAGGCCTCAAAATAGCCAATGGCTACAGAAATTGCCGTGGTGCCCTGTGCTTTTGCTTTGTGTGGTGCCCTTTACAAAGTTCCAAGTTAATATTTTCCTAATGAGGTGCCCCTTACCAGAGGGAAACTGCGGTGCTCCTTGAAGAGCAAAGTTTAAGGCCAGTGAATTCCTTTAGAATAATGAGCAAAGAGCAGATAAATTGTAGTCAGGACAGAGCCACAGTAATGAATCATGGTCTCAACAAAATCTCAACACGGAAAAGTTTGAGTGATCTCTGGGACTATTATGAGCTAAACTTATGTTATGAAGTTAAACAAAAAGAAGAAGTACTCACCAACGATTTTCTGATACAGTGGACAGACAATGAACCCAATGGTGATGAAAGCAATGAGGTCAGAATACTCAGCGATGTGTGGAGCCTCAAAGTGTTGTGTTTTTAAAAAGCAGATAGTGAATGATTTCCCCCCGATGAAGCGTAGCAAAATGCTACACAAAATTTGCAGGCCTCGAAATAACTCACATCACCTAAAGCTATTGCCTTGGTGCCCTGTGCTGTTGCTGTGGTGCCAGGCCTGATATTTCACGGATGAAATAGTGGCGATTGCCCCATGTCAATGACTTGGTGCCCTCGAAATGCTCCAACAGAAATTTACAATTTCCTCATAGTCATCTTAGGGTTCCCTTTACCAAGGAGAATATGACTTGGTGCCCTTGCCCTTTAAAAAACGAAGCATAATGCCTGTGGTGCCCTTTGCAAAGTTCCAATACATGACAGTTTTCAAGAGGTGCCAGTTACCAGAGCAAAATAGCTGTGCCCCTTCAGTGCAAAATTCAAGGCCTTGTTGTAGCGTCATAGCAAGGCCTTTAGAGAGGTATAACTGCATGACTTACGCTTGCGGGTTTGTAAAGTAGCCCAATGTGAGCCACTTCACAAACACTGAGAAGCATAATTATTCATATCCCAAAGGGAATTTAGATTTATTGAGGGATATTTGATCTTATTTTTTTCCTTAAAAAATTATTCCCCTCAAGAAATTGGTGGTAAACTAGACCCAATAACTGGGGGCTGTGCTCCTTTTTTTCGAAATTTGTAATTATCGGTCGTAAGACCGATAATTTACAAAGAAGGTAAAACGTTCTTTATTAGTGAGTAGCGTTGTCAAGACCCAAAAAGGCTTCTGACCCAAAACCAATGCCCTCACAATGGCTTTAGTTTCATTCATGATTTCAATAGTTCAAATCAAAAAGAAAGTGCTTGTTCCTCTTTCGGAATATATGTATTTTCGGCACTCTCTGGACGGACGGACGAGGACGAGGCAAGGATAAAAACTTTGCCTTGTCATCTGGTCATGGAGGAAGGGAACATGGATAAACCATGGAGGTAGAATCTCTACCTCCGTTGATAAACATACACTTAATTATAAAGTGGAAGTCGAATACTGCAATTTGTTTTAATCTGAAACAATTATCGTGCAAACACAGTTTTATCAAATGCCAGTTGCCAATTCAGTGTGTGGACCATACTTAGTACAAAAACAAGCAAAGTACATAATCATTAATAATAATAATAATAATAATACCATTAATTTATAAAGCGCCTTTTCCAAAGGTTACAAAGCGCTCAGAGAATGACAGGAAAAAAACAAAAAAGGAATGCAAACAAAAACCAAGAGGAAAACCACGACTAGGCAAAGCTAGCAGCATTTAGCCAAGAAAGACCCGCGCAAAGCCTGTCTCTTTATAGACTAGAACAGCAGGCCAAGCAAAGCAAAATTTACTGATTGAAAATGAATGTTTTCAGAGACCTTTTGAACATGGTAACAGAGCTAGAACTTTTGGTTGAGTTTGGAAGGGAATTCCACATCCTAGGGCCTGCAACTGAAAATGCTCTGACTAACACTACAAACACTAATCATGGGACGAACCTTCCTCCATGCACTATCTGACTATAAAACATCACAACACAAAACACGCCAGCTCAGCAGTAAACAACAGAAACACAGTTCGTGCTTCGGCTCCCGTGTTTCTTGTCAATCCGAGTTATACAAAATTTACAAACAACAATTTTCTTCAAAGTTACGGACCACAAGAGGCTCAAAATCATGCCGAAAATGTTAATTTTTAACAATAATATTGCACAATAATACTTACCAATCCTGTTATGCCCATGTTGGTATAATTCTGTTGGTTCAGCGGGTTGAAATATCTTGTCAAACTAAGGGTTTAAATGTATACAAATTCAATCGGCGTTGCTCTTTTCGTTTTCTTTTTACTATAGTATAATGCACGTGATTGCGCAGACGTTTTTGTGTGTGTGTGTTTACATACGACATACAACTGTGTGTGCCGCGCGCAGAAGCACTCATACATCATACAAAATGCACGTGACTTTGTTGATATCACTAATTATTCTGACATCATTATATCCGTCGAATTTCATTGGATCTTTTCTAGCTAATCATTAGCATAAAACCTACGTAATTTTGTAGAGTTGGTTATCCTTTTTTGGGTTGCTTCGCCTATTTTACCATTATGGTATGGTATGGTATGGTATGGTATGACTTTTGGAGGAATATTTCTTTTAGCATTCCATTTTATTTTGTTGATCACTAAACATTCGCAACAAGAACATCAGCAACAGCAACATCAGCTAGCAATGAAAGCATGCAGTGTGCGACTGGAAAAAAATAGAGGAAGATAATGAATGATGTGAATTATTATTGATATTATGTATATTTTGCATAATGCAAAAATAAGTAAAAAAATAAACAAAATAAATCATTGGTTGACCATGGAGGTAGGGAGGGGAGGAAGATTTACACACCATTTTGAGAAGGGGAGTAGATTATTTCAAGATCATGTCATGGGTGACTTTTTCATAGTTTTAGTTTACACCATCCCATGCATTGCCATGTTTGTTAGTTTTTTGGTTGATGGATTTAAACAAAATTATTACTTTTTAATAAACCAATCAATGCAGGGAATTTCTCGTGGGTGACAATTCATGTCAATTTTATCCTCAGTAAAACATCCTATTCTCAGACCAGACTTACGATGAGGAACCGTGCAAAATAGTGTTTAGGAAAGTGGAGTTTTTTAAAACATGACTGATTTTATTCCTCTATGGGTTACACAAGAAAATAACTAAGTAACAACAAACACTTGAGGGCTCACTCTGCATTTTGCGCTCAGAAGTTCAACGCTGGTTCCCTGTCGTATGCGGTAACAAATCATGCATTTGCCTGTGGCAGGTGAACCAATGAATTGTTAATGAACGGCCTTTTGCATTGGAAGGCGATCGCCGTACCGAACCGAAGTGAGAAAGCTATACATTTAATCTTCTAAAATCAAAACGATCCAATATTTTTAAACATCCTAGTTTTCTGTTATCTAAAGTTTATTGATCACTTAATACATATATTTAAGTATTTAGTTATTTTATCATCTGGAAATATATGAAAACAATAAAATACCACATCGTTGGGATCGGCGTAAATTAAACATTTCCCTATTCAATGTTGTGTACAATAATGTCGTTCTGTTCCATCATGATCATGTCCATGGCGGAATTATCGCGAACTAAACTGAAGCTGTTTAACTATTTATAATATAGCGAAGAACAAATATGACACATTTTGATATATTGCTTGTAATGTATGTAATTCAACTAATAAATCAACTCAAAACCTTACAAAATTTCACTTTGCAGTGTTGCACCTCCAAGTTGCTGTCAATAAAATAAGTCAATTGACAATTAATACAAAAATACATTTATTTGTAACATATCCGTCAGGGTTAGGCATTGTTAACTCCTTATCTTTTTCTTCTTACTGCAAAAATGTTCGGTGTTGTTATGCAAAAAAATATAACATTTAAAAGGTGTTCGACATGTTCATCACCACACAAAAAAATAGTGTGCCTGATGTAGGGTTTAGTAGTGTGAAGTGTAATGAATTAAATTGGGAGTAGGCCCTTTGAAAAACAAACAAATGGCCTTGCCTTCATCTTTAAAAAGATGAAATTCCAGGCCTTGTAAAAATGTAGACACAGGAACTGTGTTTAGTAAAATCGTATGTATGCCTAAAATGATGTATCTTTATATTTACTGAGAAATGGATAATAAATTCTGTGACTGACACAACATTTATTTTATTAAAAAAAAATTCAGATGACAGAAGAAAGAGTAAGAAACAAAACTACTTGTTGTAAGTTGTGTACCTACTAAATGGTCGTGCATGCAAGAACCCAGAACATTTGTAATCGAAGAGTATTAACCCTGGGTTTAACTTTTTTGTTCAAAACTCCTTGTTACAGGTTTTCTCGTTGGGCTTGCCAGCTACAAATACAATGATTAATAAGTTCACTTACATTTACAATGCATCCTTTGTTTCATTACCAGACATTTAATAATGGTATTTATTTTTCTATTTTAGAATGTTGATGCCCAAGAAGAGCCGCATCGCTATCTATGAAAACCTCTTCAAGGAGGGGGTTATGGTAGCC
Source organism: Asterias rubens (assembly GCF_902459465.1). Lineage (NCBI taxonomy): Eukaryota > Metazoa > Echinodermata > Asteroidea > Forcipulatida > Asteriidae > Asterias > Asterias rubens. The sequence goes on from NC_047083.1 coordinate 865,847, forward strand.
AAGAAGGATTGGAATCTACCAAAACACCCAGACTTGGAAGTCAGCAACCTCTTCGTTATCAATGCCTTGAAAGTAAGTATATCGTTGTCATCGGTTGCTTGGGGCCATTCCGCCCATTTTTTTGACAATTTTCATTTAACAAAACGTTAACACAATGGTGCATGTGGTCGTAAACATTCCGTCTGCATTACAGCATTTTGACAATTTACACATCAATTGCTCATGCTCTTTCTCTGGTAAGTTTCAACGCACACAGCCAGTAGGAATTAAGTTCAAGGTTTGACAGTGACTTCAATTCATCAATTAATTTATCCCCTTTTTTCTTCAGTCGCTGAGGTCCCGCGGCTACGTGAAGGAGCAGTTCGCCTGGCGTCACTATTACTGGTACTTGACCAATGAAGGTATCCAGTACCTGAGAGATTATCTTCATCTCCCCCCAGAGATTGTTCCCTCCACCCTCAAGAGACAGGCCCGCCCTGAGACTGCAAGACCAAGACCCAAAGGTTAGATGCTTTCTTATTGTGATGCTTCTTTGTTTCTTTGTCTGTTGTCCAGACCAGGGGTGGATTTCACAAATAAGTAAAATAATAAATAATAACAATTCTTATATAGCGCATTTCACAATAACCGTATCAAGGCGCTTTAAATTAGTGCCCTGCAGCCGATTTCACGAAACGCTAGGATCAATCCTAACTCTAGTTAGAACGAGTAACCCGTCCTAACTTAGGATGAGTTCAATGCGTCCTACGTATTTGGATACGGAACTGAACCCGTCCTAAGTCCTAAGATTAATCCTAAGTTAGGAAGAGTTTTGTAAAATCGACGGCTGGTCATAGGGCAAATAACATCCCTTTTTTAATGTTTCTCAGCTCCCTTGGGATTAGACAACCTGGGCAACAGTTTATATCGCTCCAAAGGCTTTTTCATTCACAATATCAAACTCTACCCTCGCAGGTACCCATTTATACCCCTGGGTGAAGAGAAGCAATTATAGTAAAATATCTTGCTCAAGGACACAAGTGTCACGACCGGGATTCGAACCCACACTCTGGTGACTTAGCACCAGAACTTGAATGTGATGCTCTTAACCACTCGGCCATGAGTGAGTGAGTTTACTCCTCCTAACTTTAGGACTAGTCTTAATCGACCCCTGGGTTTCTGTAGATCCTTCAAACAATTTTTTTTCAAGATCCCTAAACTATCTTTATTTAAGAAGCACTGAGTTATTTGATGTAGTCTTAAAAGAAATGGATGAAGCATGTTAATGTGATGAGTGTGGTTCGCTGTTTCTCCTGATTTAATTACTTATACTTTGTCTAAACTTAAATAATTAAATAATAATACCTCACTGTGTATAGTGTCTTTACAACAACTAATTCATAACTAAATAATTTTAAAATGTTGATTTTGTGTTTGATATAAATGTGTTCTTCCCAGCATACAAATTAGGTCTTTTAGTTATGGTTCAAATGAAAAAAAGCTGACATTTTGATTGTGGTCTTGCGAAAAAAATTCTGTTCCAGTTATATCATAATTCTTACAACTTCTCTCAAAGTGTTTTCAAGTGTACCTGGAAGTAAATGTTTCATTAAGTTGCTGATCCTTCAAATCTCATTTAGCTTTCTGATGTGTTTTTCTCTACAGCCATGGAGCAAAGAGGACCACAGACCGGTGGTGATGCTCAGCGTGATACCTACAGACGAGGACCACGTAAGTTTCATTCCAAGATTCTTATCTTACCCGCCCCCCCCCCCCCCCCCCCACACACCCCTCTTACACTCTACCAAATTGTTGTTCAGCCTTGGCCCAAAGTAATGACTGCTTATATTCGTGTATTCTTATATGCATATTTTATTAAACCAATTCGCAGCTGGAGCTGGACACTGAATTACACGGTACAGGCAAAACTGTGCTTAAAGCCTGGTTCATACTTCCTGCGAATGCAAAAGTAAAGCATATGTTGACGTCACAAATTCGCAACGAATAATTCGCAGCAGTTGAACTCTGCTCAATTCACTTGTGAATATCGCTGCAAAAGGAGAGTTCACTTCAAATTCACTTTGTAATTGCATTTGCAGGTAGTATGAACCAGGCTTTACTGGGCTTCAGCCCACCATTTTGCACTTATAGCGAGGGTAAACCTTTGTAAATTACTCAAAAATTATTTACCATGAAAACTTACTTGGTAAGAAGTTCTGTAGATGACTGTTGATAATATATAACATTTTGAGAAAGAAATCCCTTCAAAAGATTGTAGTTTTAGAGAGATGGATTCAAAAACATGTAATACTTTGAGAAAGTATCTTCTAGGGCCAAAATTTGAGACCATTGAAAAAAAAATTCAAAGATTGTGCTACACTTAAAATATTTCTAAAATTCCTAACGATTTTTTGTTCGAATATCAGCTGGAGCAGGTGGCCCAGACAAGAAGGGAGATGTTGGTGCTGGAACAACACAGAGCTTTGAGTTTGTAAGTATCGCCAATTAGGCCTCAAATAAACCACCGGAACCCATCGCAATAGGAGACTTTCCAACGCTAGGTGGCAGCAGACATACCGGGTAAATTTCCATTGTTTACGTAGTTCTGAACATGCGCATAATTCTGAGAACAATGGATTTACCCGGTAAGTCTGCTGCCCTCTATCGTCCCAGAAAGTCTCCCATTGTCATTGTGCCCTTTGCTTTTGCCATGATGCCCCTTGCGAAAATCCAAAATTATATTTTTCTCATACAAGTGCCCCTTTCCAGAGGGAAACTGCTGTGGCTCTTCAAGAATGAAGTTCAAGGCCCGGTCTGTCATATTCCTTGTCTATCATTAATGGTTATTAGTAATGTCAAGGAAAAGGAGCCAGGCTTTGTGCTTCGTTACTTCCAGGTTTAGTTTACTTGACTGTATGGAGAAAAGTTACACATAGGCTGGAAGACATCACAAATTTTTTCATAAATATGATTTTGTTTTTACCCATACACTGATCTGATTCAGTACTGTATACTCCAATTTAGTTCAGTGCACAAAAAATCCACAGACAAATCACTCTGGTGGGATTCGAACCCATGACCTTTGAATTGCTAGAGCGGATGTCTTATGACTAGACCACCAACCTAGCCCGGTGGCTTTGAGGCATTTTTAATCATATCCGTCTGCAGCTGGTACAGCAATGAATTAATTCTGACTTTTCTTTCTTAAATCTTTTTCAGAGAGGAGGGTTCGGGCGAGGTCAATCACAGCAACAATAGAAAACCAACGAGCATCAAATGTCGTAAGAATGATCTCCATCTGGCATCCGCCATCTTTGTTTTCATACACACCTCGCAATGAGACTTTAAAATGAGGCGCCGTTAACTGAAGTAGACTGGTGCCTGCTGTTGAAGGGTACACACTCCATAATGGTTCTTCGTGGAGCTACACACAAGATGGCAGCAGCTTTCGTGCGTACCAAACAACAGAAATGGGATTTTAAATATGTGAAGTTATAACAAATAAATAAAAAGGGTATTCATTTACCTAGAAGTGGAAAAAAGAAATTGTGTGAATGTAGTTTTTTGTTCTGGTTCAGAGTTGAGAAATCCTTTTTAATTCAAAAGAAATGTCCACGTTTTTTCAACCCGAGAGTTGTAAGTGGAGGAGGAATGTGAAAATAAACACGAGCTAACTCCTGGTTGAACGTCATGCAACAATCCCACCCCTTCAATGTTCCCTTCTAAATGTAACAATTCCACCCGTTACATCACTACTCCAAACCCCCAAATAAAAAACAAGACTATAAAATGGCCTTTGGTTGATGGGATCGGGTTCTAACCCCTCCCTCCTGATACACCAATAGTCTTTGAAAACTTTGTTTTAGAAAACTAACTTGCATGGTGTCTTCACTTTGTCTTGAGAGAATCTCAGAATTCATTGGAGGATTTTAAGGAGAGGGTGCTTCAGTAACGGGTGAAAATAGTGTGTTGAAGTACGGACATTTGTTGGGGGGGGGGGCAACCTCTGCCACACGTTTGGTATACACTCGTCTCGTCATAAATTAGAAAAGTTATACATTATGGCATCATAAATTCAAGACTCGTGATAATAGCAGCTGTACAAATTTTGAGGGGGGGGGGGGGAAGTTAAGCACCTGTCAGCCACATGTGCGCCATGGTACACACTTGTCATTATATGAGAAAGTTCACATTTGGCATAATATTCAAGAGTTGTGAAAATAGCAACTGTACAAGTTTTGAGACCTGCCCCTCTTTCTTTTCAAAACAAAAGTTTATACAAATCAGACGATGCAGTCTCCATGAAATGAATGGTAGGCCTATGTTTTCTTCCCTTGAGCGTGTACAAATTAAGCTTGCATTTGCAAGAAATCCAGGCTCTTTTGTACAAAATGGGATGTTTGAATTAAATTGTCTAGAGAATCGGTGAAGAAAAAGAAAAAAATAACCCTGACAACCTGCCATAAATCAATTCATTATCAGCTGATGAACAAAGCAAATCCATTACAGGAAACGAAACTTATGCAATGTAATTATGCAGGGCCCAAAAAACAGTTATTTTTTACTGATTTGACTCACCCTGGGTAAAATAAAGGAAATCAATAAATAAATGCAAGTTATTATTGTGTTTTGATGCAGACAACTTGAATATGTCTGTGTCGATAAATTTTCTCGATTGTTTTTTTGTTTGACCCTTATACAAATTGGTTTGAACCACGCCCTCCAAGATTTCATGTGTTTACCGTTCCCAAAACACTACACCCATTTACGTAATTTCAAAACCCACGAGTAATGTCACTGATTGTGAACTGGTACTCAGCGACATTCAAACGGCTTCATAAACGTAATGATGGGAACCACGCAAATTTAGACTGGCACCGTTTGTCAGATAAAAAGCATCACTTCCGGCAATGAACACGCTGAGGTGCCATGCACGTACTTTGGATTACTTCCTTATTTTTATTCAGCACTTTTCGATAGTTGAACTGATTCGAGGACTTTTGTAACTAAAGTTTTGTCGAATGTTTGGTTAAATATTTAAATTATTTAAAGTACTTTGGTAGCATATATAACAACAATGACCGATCTTCAGTGGGTGTGCCAAAATGGTGAGATAGAGAAGCTAAAAGAACTAATTGGGAAAGTGAGTATACCTTTTTATTTTTTATTTTATTATTTGGCTCGGAGTCAAACTCCTGTCATTATTGTCAACTATTACTAGTATTACGAACTTGCATTTAAAGTGTAGTCATCATATCCATGAAAAGGTTGGCGTTTTCCCAAGATTATCACTGTAGAATGCCAGCTTTGTTAATGTTGGAAACGTGTTGTTTCTTGTTGTTTATTTTGTACATTATAAAGATAGGAATATATGATGATGTTAAGAAGAATTGTTAAGATTTTTTTTATGCAAACATGAATTTGTTTGTATAAAATAAATAAGTTCAGTTTAACTAGGCAACTGTTTTTGCATCCATTTGGCCCCCCAAAAATAGCGGTCAGGAGTGACGCAAAACATGTATTTTTTGTATTATTTGCCATTATCATTATAAAGTTTATATCCCATCACAATTTTTCTTGGTTTTCTGAATTGTTATTTTATGATAAGTTTAATAAGGTTTATCGCGATTCAGAACCGCAATGCGTTGTGGGAAAGCAGATGGGGCAGTTTGCTATGTGATGTGCACGACTTGCGCACGCATCGCCTATATCTTTGTGTGGGTTCAACAGCGCCCTCTCTTGATATTTTGCTATACCTTTGGCTTTTGGAACCGTTCCATTGTTTTAATTTCCTCTATACAATTAAAATGTAGATATTATTTATTTATAAAACTGTTATGTGAAAATTTCATTTCAAAAGGTGATAGTGTTTTGAGATAACGCAACCATACAATAGACCTCATCCCGCTTCAGACGGACCACCTGGTTGATTTTTTCTCAATTGTTGAAAGGTGTTGTGGAAAGGAAAAGGGGGCTAACGATGCCTCCTCTTCCTTCCCACAATGCCTTCCGACAATTGAGAAAAATCAGCTAGTAGGCAGGATAATAAGGTCTATAAAGCCAAAAGTTTTATTGTCAGTCATTTTAAGAGTGATGATTACCAAATGTACATATGTGTGTATCTTCTCTTTAAATGATCTCTATTATGATTAGTTTAATTGTTGGCACATTGTTCTTAGTCTAGGGAGCTAATGTCAACCAGAACTTCAATAAGAAAAAGACCAAAATGCTTTATACCATCAAAAGTTACTGCAGGCTTCTACTATTCCAGAAGTTGTTTTCATTCATTTTAAGAGTGATTACCAATTGTATACCTTCAAATGATCTGTTATGATTAGTGTAATAATAATTGATGCATGTTATTCTTGATCTAGGGAGCTAATGTCAACCAAACTCTTTCAATGGGAAGAAGACCACTGCATTTTGCAGCTGACTACGGCCAAACAGAGATCATCAGCAAGTTAATCGAAAATGGTGCAGATGTCAATGTAAGTATGGCTTAAAGCAATCGCACAACATCGGTAATAGGCCCACACTTCGTGTATCACAACTTCTATATAAAATAACAAACCTGTGAAAACTTAGGCTAAATCAGTCATCGGAGTTGGGAGAAAATAACGTGAAAACCCACCCTTGTTTCGCCATGTCATGATATGTGTTTAAAATAAATCCATTATTCTCGATATCGAGAATTTATAATTGTTTTTAATGTTTTCTCAAAAAGTAAAGCATTTCATGGAATAATATTTCAAGGGAAGTCTTTCATTGTTACCTTCTGTAAACCCTGTAAGATATTTGTAAATCTGTGAACTTTCAACTTGTGTTCTGTTCAGTAAGTGTCCAATGGCTTTAAAAACAAAGTACTTGATTGAAAATTATTACAAACAATAATTGAAATAAAAATTAATTAGTTTCACTCTGAGTCTCAATGAATATCAAACTCATACCAGCTAATCCTCCTTCTAAATGCTTACTGATTATAAAGTTCATACCAGTACCAATCCTCCAGAGCTAACATTTCATCAGAAAGCTCACTGATTATCAATCAAGTTCATACCAGTGCCAAATCCTCTAGAAAAAGAATTTCCCTTTAAAATACCCTCACAGTTTTTAATTTCTTGTTGAATGACATTTTCCGGGGTTTATGGAGTTTTTGTTGTTGTAAGTTAGAGGATGGGATAAATTGACTATTGTGAGATGTACATTCTATTTGAAATTCAAGAAAATCTCCACACAGGGCTCAACATAACTTTACAAAACTAGAAAATGTTTAAACAGGATAAAAACTATTGTTTATATTTCCTTTTGTAGGCTATAGACAAAAATAACATTAGTGTCCTACTTGCTGCAATATTCGAAGGTCACACGTCAAGCGTTCAACTTTTACTTGAAAAGGTGAGAGCTTAATTTATAATTTGTTCCCAATAAAAATGCAGACAATCTTTTTTACGTACAGAACTCTGCTTGAAAAATAAAACTTTCAGTTGGTCATCAAGGGAAAAGATTAATCACAGTACTTCTTCTTGCATAACTAATTGCAATGTCAACTTTTCAACTTGAGAAAACAGGAAGTGTAACTTTATGCTCAAAATATATATTAGGATAAAAAATACTTGGTAACGGGCAACTGAGAGCTGTTGATAGTAAAAAACATTGTGAGAAATGGCTCCCTCTGGAGTAACTTACTTTTTGAGAAAGAGGTAGTTACTCACTTAAATATTTGAATCTGGGAAAGACTTCTGAAATCACACAAATTTGTGCATTAAGTGTGTTTTTTAAGTAAAAGTTGGCAATGGACTCGGGCTAGACAGATTGTGAACTTTATCTGAAAAATGTCTCTGTTTTTTTCATCTTGCAGGGTGCAAGGAAGGATGGAACTTTTGATGGCCAAAGCTATATTGAGTTGGCAGACAAAAATGAAATCAAGGAACTACTGAAGTAACTGTTTCAGAACTGTGTGTACACTGTGTCTTTCTCGCATGAAATGAGTCAAAAGTCTCAAATTGTAGACATTTTTGTAAACTTCTTAAACCGAAGCAGTCTCGAAAACTTCTCAATCCAGAGACATTTCCAAAAACTTTTCAAATTGGAACATCTCTTTTAACTTCTCAAACCAAAGAAGTCTTTGAAACTTCTCAAACAAAAGAAGTCTTTCAAACTTCTCAAACCGAAAAAGTCCCTTAACTTCTCAAACCGGAGACATTTCCATAAACTTGGACACATCTCTGTAAACTTCTCATACCTTTGATGTCTCCCTAAACTTCTCAAACAAGAGCCTCTTCGTAAATGTCTCATACCGGAAACGTCTTTGTAAACTTCTCAAACTGTCAAAGTTTCCGTAAACATTGCAAACAATAGACGTATCCCTAAATGTTTCACGTCATAATCTCTTAACATACAGTGTCTTACACCAAGTACAATCTAAGATTCTTTGTTATTTTTCCTTCTCAAAATGCTTTCAGAACAACAAATCTTAAGATTTCATATATTTTAAACTTTAATTTCCTTCACGATCCAATGATGGATCTCGAGGATACATCTGCTTTGAACCTAAGTGAACTCTCAGTTGATAAATTGGTTTGTTGAGTACGAGTGTTTTATGTGAGTAGTATTGGCAAGTCGTTTCAATCACTCTGCAGTTTAAAAAGTCTGCTGTGTTGACATTACTCAAAATAAAGACAAAGGAATCCTACATTATTAAAATTCATTTCATGTAAGAAAGTCATCAAATTGTAGTATGACACTTGTGTTTTTTTAAAAGAACTCACTGAATTTTGTATTACTAGTTAGATATCTATTTGCAGCATATGCTTAAAACGTGTATAAAAAAATAATCGTTGGTTTAAAATTATTAACTCATCATGATCTTTAAATGTAATTGCAATCGATAATAATTATGACTAATTTGTTAAAATATCTCGGAGCTAGTCAGGAAAGTTAATTGTTTAAAATTCTTGTTATTTGCTTTGATAAGACATTGTTTCTGATTTAATTAGACAATTAAAATAGTTTGAGAAAACTTTTTTCGATCTGAAATGCTTTCGTCTTCAAGGAAATAATGTTTGAAATTTCAGTCAAATATATCAAAACTATTTGAAAGTTGAAATCAATGTTTCTTGAAAATGAACTCCTATTTTGATGATATTTTCATTGGTTTTAAATCCTTTAGTCACGACTACACCTTCTGCTTCGGTGGAAGATGTTTTAAAAAAGCTAATTCTAGAGAAAAAGAAAGACTTTTAAGAGGCTGAGAAAATGTATCGGTGGACAAATTCTAGCTGTTTAGTGGATTAATTATAGAAATGTTATTTACCATTGGCCGGTAGATCAGAAATGCGAAACACCAAAACCCCAAGGTTTTGCCAGCGGAAATGCCCTTTGCAAATTGAAATGACATTGCCCCATCAAAGATGAGTGTTGGTTAGCAAGTAGTTGCAAAAAGGAGAATATAATGTTGCAGTTTAATGGACTTACTGGTAATAAATAATTATCTCTATGAGATTTCAAAGCAACAACTACTTCTCGGAGACAAATGATGAACTTGTTGTATAAAAGTGCATGCAGATATTTATTTTTTACTAGTTTGCGTTTTTTTTTCTTTTTCTTAAAGATGAAGGTTAAGGCCCTGGGCTTTCCCAGGTTTGGGCGAAAACTTATTTAAATCATCGTCAATTCACTTATGTTTTTCAGTGGTCATTTTACGCAGGTTTATGGCTGCAATAGATAGGTTTCTCTTGGTTTCTGTGTGAACAAATGTGTTTGGTTTTCAGTGGTCTTTTTGCGTAGGTAAATGGCCACTTTAAAGAGGTTTTTTTCCCCAGGACCTGTGAATGTATGCTTTACAGAGATAAATGGCCACATCTTAAAAGTTTTATGTGGAAACATGAAATTTACGCATTTAGAAAACTTGCCGTATACATGAAATGTATTTGTCTTTAAAAAATATTTTAATATTTGTCTTTCTGTCATACCCCTTTTCGATAAAATTACTGACAATTTCAATTTCAGTTAACCACTAAAAAATATTGTTTAAAATTTTGCTTAAAGTACGTTAATTGGTGTAAAACCGCCCAATTCGTACATCAAATACCTGTATTTTTTAATAATTGAGATAGTTGTTTGATTATGGATTTGCATAACTTTAGTGGTACGATTTGCATAATATTTCATTGATAAGTGATCATTTTTAGGTTTACACACTTGTTTGGGAATGTTGGGTGACATGCGAGTATCAATAATTAGAGCAATAGGATACTTAGCAAAGTGGTTTGGGTGCATTTTGGTAATTTTTGAAAGAGGGTTATAAATTTCTTCCTTTAACACTTGTTTCTTAGTTTGTTAAGAATTCAAGAGTCGTGATCAGAGCAAGGGTAGTGAACTTAAAGTGAGGAACACTTTTAATTTTATGTATCATCATTATGAATTTATTAAAACCAAAAAATGTATTGATAATTACATCTAGTTGTTTCACTTTCACATTCTTTGGGCACTATTCATTTTGTTAAAAATGTCTTAATATGTGTCTTAACAAAATGGTTGCCTCTGGACTGAATTATTATTGTACAAGATCTTCTTCTAAAACTCTTTCGACATGAGACAACAAGACTCTTGAAACGAACTTGCTTTATAGACATGTACTTTTATTCAATTAACATAACACATTTATAATTAGTCTGCCAAAGCAGAAACCTAATTCGGATTTCAGAAAAAAAATTATCCTGCACGTAAACTCATCAGTTTGAAATCCACCAAGCTATCCAGAAATTCGTCCGACTTTGCTGGTTACATGTATGATGCTCTTCCCACTTTTGAAAGTCTGTTTTCTGATAATTTGCATTTGGAAAAATCTGGAAAATTGGGGTATAGAGCCTGCAAAATCTATTACAGCCTACACTGTAGGTCAGACCTTGTACTTGATAAAACCTGTAAAAAATAAAAGCCCTTTTTTAACGAATTTCACTGATAACTTTTTGAAATACTTCAATCTTTGATAATTAATAATGTTTATGATTCAAGTTCCAGTTTGAATTTCAAATAGTTATTTCAGGTTTACAAAAATATACAAACAAGTCACACAAAAAACATAAATATTACACAAATACCCCAATTAAGTTACCACCATCTTTGTTATGATCCCAGTGTTCAAATGCAACTTTAAGTACTGATTAAGATTCCACCAAAGTGGAACCTGTCTTTTTCCACTCCAGTTTCAGTCTGGTTACATTGATTTGAATGGCCACAACACAATAAATACATGTTTTCTTATTATTTTCGCCTGTGAAGTTTGAACTCGACAAGAAGGGTAAATACAAGAAGCCTTTAAAGGTCTCAAAAGAAGGATCCTAAGAATGCAATACTTATTTCATCTCCAATAGAGAAGGTATTCACCTGCCAGTACCTCGGAGCATAGTACACTGCAAAGAAGAACGCAAAGACAATTTTTTACAAGATACCTCGGTTTTGGTTTTCTTCTACAGAGTATTGTCAGGTCACCATTTTAAGACTGACTTGACAACCCTTTTATGAGACTCATCGGAAGATGGGTTTTGGTAATGAATTGATCTTAATTGCTAGGCAAAGTGTGATGTCACAACATAAATCACTATGGTAACGAAAGAAACTCATCCTAAGATGAATCTGTAAGGTCAAGGGTTAGTTTCATAAAGCACTAAGATTTATCTTAAGATGAGTTGTTGACATTGCCATAGTATTGTGACGTCACACAATTTATTAAGATTGTTGCACATCTTAACATCAATCTTTGTTGAAGACTTTTATACTTACACACATCTGAAGGTTGGAGCACAACACTGACCTCTGTGCAGTTATACTTGCATGGGGTCACAGGGGTCAAGGTGACTTCCTGTGAACCGTAGGCCTGGGTCAACCAAGCATTTGGATGTACAGGCATTGGCTATAAAGAAAAGAAATAACAAAACTCTTTTTAAAGACTTGCGTTAAAAACAGGACCCCACAGTCGGAAGATCAAAACGCAAAAAGATACAAAAATAAGACTTGTGGATCACCAGCTTTGAAGGCCCCACAATTGAAAGACCGAAAAGAAGACGAACACAAAACGTAGACTTTTGGCTAAAATATTTGATTTATACAATTACCTAGACCCAGCTGCCTAGACCTAGTCTAAATGAATGAGTGCACTCACCAAGGAATGAGCCTCTGCAGCAGGAGCATGAATGAGGACAAACATTTCCGTTGCTACTTCTGCCTTCTTGGGAACAAAGTAAGGTTTTGGAGAAACGTCTCGGATAAGTCGGACACCTCCAGGTTTCAAAACTTTCCTGAAAAAGAAATAAACAAAAAGGGGGAATACTTCATGAAGCAGGCTGTTACAAATCCCCTGCACTCACCCTCAAGATATGAATCACCCCCAAACAATAATGCATCGACCCTTGATACTAACCATTGTACATGGAGATCAGTTTCCAGGACATCCTCAACTGTCCTTGTAGGGTTGAACAATTCACCAATGCTGGTGATAAAGTGGTTGCTGCTCTGAATGTTGTTGGCGCTGTAGTGCAGGAGATCCTTATTGTCAAGATACACTGACTTGAGATCATCAAAGGTCACTGTGCTCAGGTTTGAATCCTAAAAATTAAGAAGGAATAAATTAGTCAAATCAGATTCCAAGTCAATCAAAGTTGCAAATCAAAGACATTTTCTACATCTTTACAGAAGATTGAAGAAAAAAAATAGTTCCAAGAATTTAGGCATGGTTTGACATATTTTTTGTTTACCTTGACAACAAGAGGTATTCCAGAATGGTAGTAGTATCTGGTATAATTGGTCAAGTTACTGAATACACGAACAGCTTTGACATTTTCACATGGCCAACAGTCCACTTGAGCAAAGATTCCATAGAATGGATTGGAGAGGATGCATTCCATTTCATGAAGGCCTAGGATAAGAAAAAAATTATTATGGTCATTATAAAAAAATTAAAAACATCAAAATGAAATATAAACAGAATAGTGACAACTAACAAAAGTAAATAGTTTTGGTGGTGGCAAAATATACAGAATTTCTTCCAATAACTCTTTAGACTTCTACTTCAATATCAGTTCGCTCACGCAGCAGTGCCAGCCCCACCCACTCTAGCCCTTCAGCCCAACGACCACACCCATCTGCCCATGGCAACCCATCATCTACATCCATGGCAACCCACTCATTGACATCTTCCTTCTTCAAACTCACCAGACAAATCAAATGCATCTCTCAACGGCATAGAATAATGGCGAATTGACCTCATTATAGGATACATGAACTTCTGCGCCTGTCGCATCATGAAAAGCTCCGTTGGTTTGTGCAGATTCACTAAGCAATACCCCGTAGCAAGCAATGCAACAAAACAGAAAACTGAAACCCCGAAACAACGGCATGCCCGTCCTCTTTTTTTACGAGGCTGGGCCGGTTTTCTTGCTCCGTTTTCCTCGCCTTTCACAGCTCTCTCAAAGCAACTATCGATTTCTGCGTCGTCCAAACCCCATGTTTTTCCGAGTTGACGGAGATTTTGCACATCTTCTACCAAAGCATCGTACATATCTTCATCCTTGGGTGCCATTTTGTCTGAAAATATGCGGTGAAAAAAAATAATATTATGATTTATGTGTCCTCACTTCCGCATTAAGCTCATGTATTATGCAACCACTAATTTTAAACTAGCCAAACCAGTCTGCTCTAATACGAGCGCCGATTCACATTATGCCTTATGATGGTATCACATTGCGTAAAAATAAATACGCTGTAAGGTCGATGGCTAGTTTACTATTTCAGTCGCCGTTGCTTGCCCGCGCGCCTGAACCCGCCCACTTTCTTGAATTTTGTCTTTGTTTTGTTCGAGGATAATTTATTGATAAAATTAAGAAAAACAATTTTACTTCTTTCCTCAACATTTGTTCATAGCTAACTTCCAGTTATGTTTTTAAAGTTCGATTCTTCATGTAAACTCATCTTTTTTGTTTCAGCTATTTTTATTTACAATAACAATTAAATAATGTCGATATAAATGCGACAGCACATGTTTATTACAATTTGAAAGACACTGTTTGGTTCCCAGTTACTCTGGTAGATTTGTGGGTGCAGTTATTTTAGTTTTCTCCGAAACGAGAAATAATCACAAAACACCTGCTATAAACTTCTAAGTGAAAACCATTTTAGATCTAATTGTTTTTCGTTTTTCAAAGAGTGCGCCCTCTATTTAGCAGACAAAATTATATTTGGTTGGAGATGTTTCAACCCACACATTCATAAGAACAATTGTGATTGGATGAACGACAGTGACGATTAGCTTACGTTAAATAGCTCATTGGTATTTGAAAAGTTGTAATAGGTAGTTTAACTTGTATTCTTAATAAAATTGTACTATAAGTGATTTAATTAGACTAGTAAGTTATGTTGTATAACTTCTGTTAAATTAATTGCTCAAAATGGTTGTTTTACGATCGACCAATGAAAACTCGTCTCTGACAGACAAACCCATTTCAGTAGCCCCGCCCGTTATAATGCACACCAACTTTCAACGTTGAATCTTCGATGGCCGTAGTTTTTCCCCAGGTTTAAAAACCAGATTTGTTGAAAACGGGGTAGAGTCACGCCCAAAAGAAGAACTTTTCTGAAAGGTCAGTATTTAAAAGTCATTTTGTTAATTATAGTTTAGATGACTTTGCTTCCAATAGAAGAATTAGTGTGCCATAAAATGTTCATGCTGCAGCCTCCCCGATCACACGTCAGGCAGTGGTCGTCGGCCCCACACCACACAACACGACACACTTTTTTTTATTTAGTCAACATAAAACAATTTGTTCCTTGCACCTCCCGTGCTGCTGCTATGCGGTAGCCGCCCAAGTTTGGAATGGCCGACGTGCTGTTGACAATTAGTTGAATAAGTTGGCTGCAGCATGAAGGTGGAATTGGTGCACGAATCCTTGTTAAATCTTGCACTTTTTAAAAATTTTAGATGAAGGGCCCAATGAATGTCTGAAATGTACATATCGACTAGATACTGCAAAGAGTGCAAGACTGAGTCACTGACACTGACACTGACACTAGTGACAGTGACACACTTTGACTTTCTACCTCCATGGCCATGGGGATGGTTCACTCGACGTCTTCTTGAAGTTGAAATAATCATGGATAACTTTCCGTATGGCGACACCACTTTTTTACTCATTTTTAGAAAAAGGGATATCTCATTGAGGTAAATTAGATTATTTCATATCGAATGAAAAAGTGGTGGCGCCATACGGAAACTTTTCCATAATCATTATAATGAAATGATGATGATGATTTACTTATTATAAATCTATTTATTTAAAAATGAGATCGCTTTTGTAAAACATGTTTGTAACCATTGTCAATGCAGCAATTAAAGCTCATCACATGAGTGAAAAATTAGCAGCTAATTAGTAGTTAATTGGGAAAAGTTTCCGTATGGCGCCACCACTTTTTCATTCGATATGAAATAATCTAATTTACCACAATGAGATATCCTTTTTTCTAAAAATGAGTGAAAAAGTGGTGGCGCCATACGGAAAGTTATCCGTTAGTTGGGCATCGGATCATCGTATTCCTCCCAGTCTCATCATAAAGTTTTAGTCAGTTAGACCTAGAGTTCTTGGATGTTTTTATTGAATGCACGACGAGGTCGAGGGCAGATGGGCAACTTTTGACAAGTTTCTGAATCCTGTCACCACTTTTTCATTCGTTTTATGATGTATGCAATAGTAGTAACTCCTCATTCCTTTTTGTAAAAATAAGTGGAAAAGTGGTGGCAGAATACGGAAAGTTTTCTGCATTTTTAATATATTAATGCAAGTTTAATTAATCATTATAAATGCAAATCACTATTTATTTGTACCAATACAACAAGAAACTACATGTATGTGATATTTTTTGCATTGAAAAAAGTAAGACCCCTCCCTCACATACTTTTCATGTGCCGGCAAAATGGTATAATTGTGATGTGTGCACAGCAATTAGTGCACAGTACCCAGTCAACCCTCCTACAGTACATGTACATGTTAATTAGCCTGGGCCCTAAGCACCAAACAAAGGGTACGTTCAGACGTGGGGTTAAACTAGTCCTTAAACCGAGCACCGCGGGTGTCCAAAAGATAAACATGACTTAGTCCAAAATTGGCTTGCGTTCACACAGTGAGTTTATTCTGGTCAAGCGGACTAAACTAGCCCACGATGTTGATTATTGGGTCATGCATCGGCGAACCTTACCATTGCTGGTTCCGGTTTGTTACATTGTCCATGCGTTTTCCACAGGGTTTCGATCCGCTATCGTCTCTACGAACCTCATGGTCATCATGTATTCCATCATTAAAGACGGCTAAATCACTTCATATCCTTGCTTGGCCCCAGCACAAACGCAATTCTATTGTGCCCGCTGAAGTTTCTGTTTCGCACTGCCCTCGATGAACGAAACATTACACGTTGTTGTTGAAAGCTTCAAATTATTTTCGAGTGTGAACTTTTGTAAATATATCACAACTTAGTCATTGAGAAGTCGTAGCCTACACACATTCTCATGTTACGTTAAAAATTGTTTTTCAATTCAACATTAGTCTGCTACTCGTATAACTGTTACGTAAAGTTGTTGAGGGCAGGAACCAGATACAACCTAGTTTTCGAACCCAAACTTTGGTCTAAATTGTCGATCCCGTGTGTGTGGCTTAGCTGTGATTAGATGCCACTTTCTTCAAAGCAAAACCCGTTCGTTATCATAAAGTTGCGTTGCGAACAGAAGTGAATTTAAAAACTAAATAGTGCTACTAAAAATGAGAACTTGTTTTCGTGCGACGTCCATTTCAAACATTTTCGGCGAAGGGGAATACCGGGGCCCCAACACTTAATGGTATTACATAAAGGGAAGGCAGCGGAGAGACGCAAGGAGATATTATAGTATAGCTCCATGGATTCATGAAGACACCACCCAATACTCGCTGCCGATCCATCCATACACGTGGAATGACGTCACGTTTGTTGCCGCGGTCATTTGGGCTAAAATAGACCGGAAGTAGCAGGTCAGTTGCGTTCCAACGATGGTTTACTGGGCCTCGCAGCGGGGGGTTGGTCGTAAAACCTGGGCTAAGTTAGTCTAGTCCACCAATTTTTTGGGTTTAGTTTAGCCCAGCTCAGTGGGTCAAATTAACCCTCGCGGACCAGAATATTGCGTTCACACGCAGGGTTAGTTTAGCACTTTTGGATTAAGGACTAGTTTAACCCCACGTCTGAACGTACCCAAAGTTTCTTACTGGAAAAGGAGGAAAATACATGTAGCACCAATTTGAATAGGTTGTGACTATTTTTCTGCTTACTATTTTAGCAGACTTTGTTCAGCAATTATTATAATTTGGCCCTGGTTTTGAATGATGTTCAAATTATATGACTATGCCATCCTGCAAAAATCAAAATCATCTTGTGGTGAATGCATGCTTACACAGTCAATCCTCCTACTGTCTGACCATTCAACATCAACAACCACTGTGTTGTTGTCGCTCATACTTAGGCATGTGTGTACATGTATGCCTTCAAATGTCACCATTGTGGCGTTTTGTGGTTTGAGTTTGTGTTTTTGCTATACATTGATCAATGATTAATGAGCTCAAAACACAAATTAGTTATTAGAAATTAATTACTATTTCCTGGATAAGATCATACTGAGCATGTGCTGAGCAATGCACAAGTTTTGACACTATCCTTTTCAAGCCTTGTGCACTAATGTGTTCCCTGCTGCGTATGTAGGCCCCCATCGTTAGCCTCTAGGGCGAAACCCTTGGGCTGGTCAGCAGAACTCTTGACCATTTTTATCATTGATATTGTCGTAAGCAGATTGTATCATAGATATTGTCGTAAGCAGATTGACGTTTTGGGTCATAAACAAGCAATCTTAATTGAATTAAAAGCCAACAATTAAAATTATTAATATATTTTATGACAAATAAAAATGGTGTCCTTGATCGTCTTTGCCACTCAGAGACATGGACAAAATAGAGAGACGGCCAACATACGGCCTGCCAGCTGTAAGTAAAAAAAATCCACAATGCAAATTTAACATCTTATAAAAAAAAATGGCTCAGTTTGAAGAGCACCGGGCTTGTTAATCCGTAGGTCACAGATCCAAGTCCCACTGTAGTAAATTTTTCTTTTCTCAACCCAAAAGTATTATATCTACTTCAATCACATACACTGTATGCCTATAATTATAAAAGTCATAATCATACAATCCTGCTCCAATACTGAACACACAGGCCTTGAATTTTTTTTTGTCTGTTAAGGGGCACTTCTTTCATGCAAGGAAAATTTTAATTTGTATTGGAACTTTGCAAAGGGCAACAAAGCAAAAGCACCTGAGCACCACAGCAATTGCTTTGGGTGCTGTGGGTTATCTCGAGACCTGATCATGCTTCATTTTGATAGATGTGTTGCTTAATTTGTTTATTTTATTTTTTTTACCAGCTTGGAGTGCTCTTGTGTTTCCACGTCAGGCTAGTGTCTAAATCAAGCTTTGCATAATGCTTTTTCTAAGACTCTTTTTTATACTCACCGTTTTGTCCAGTAGTATTGAACAGGAAACTCGCAAGGGACAAAAATCAATCCCAATGCATTTTCCCCTGAGCTAGTAATTACATTGTGATTGCTAGTCCGGCTGGTGGTTACGGAATATACATTGATCAGCCACTAAATTCGCTTGGTACTTGGCCATTCTGGCACCGGTGAAATCCATTCCAAACATAATGAATACAATTCTTGCCCATTGGCTCAATAGACTGGCTTTGCAAGTCAATCCAATAGTCTTGGTTTGTTTGGCTCATATTCTAATGCAGTGTGTGTGTCGTTTCTATTGACTCTGTGTTAGTGTAAGGACTGGTTAGCAAGTCTAGCAGCAGATGAGTTGTTGACAGATGAAGTGTGATGCAGATGAGTTGGATTTCAGCTTTATTACAAGAGGAAAACATCTTAATGGGAGGGAGGATATCAGGCCTTATCCTTTTAAGCAAAAGCAGAAGAAATTGCTTAACAAATTTCTGCTTAAAATGAGCAGGATAATAATGGTCACAAATCATACTATAGCCAACATGGTCATTTGGCTGGTAACCTTATTCAGTAAGTTTAATTTTGTTTTTGAAATGGGCCTAGGCTAGTAAACTGGGGGTTTTTTTTTTCCCCATTTTACTTTGAGAGGAGAGTTTGCACCCTCATGTTTTACTTGCTGTTATTTTCATTTGGAATACAGTGAACCATTTCCCTTGTATAACTGAGCAAAATGCTACACAAATTGTATCAGTTGCTACTCAGCCCATTTCACACGAGAGTAATTTAGCGAGGGTCCCTTGTTACATTTTACCATGGTTGTACAATTTTACAAAATGTACCTCGTGTGAAAGGAGAACAATTTTTTTTACTGACCAAGGTCTCTTGGAAAATGTCAAGCATTGCTAAATTTTACAACCATGCTAAATTTTAGCAAGGAACCCCTGTTAAATTGATGTCGTGTGAAAAGCACTTTGTTGCAACTGCAGAATATTCAGTTAGCAGAAAACATTTTAAATACACAAGTCATGAAGTACATCAGACTGACAGAAGCACTTCCTGGTGTCATTACTGGGTGTCGACAATCAGGGTTGGATGACTTCCTTCACCAACCCATTCATTGAAAATAGTATGCTCACCCTAACAACCCCCATCCCATCAAACTCCAACAGCAGGTTTTGTTGGGATTTGATGGGATGTGTACTGTGCATCTCTGATATGGTGTTGGGATATGATGGGATGAGGTCTGCAGGCCTTGGGTAACAGTGTTGGGATTTGATGGAGTGGGTGAGGTGAAGTTGTAGTTTTGGGTAGTTATTTCAATGGATTAGAAATTTATAAAAATATCTGCACTAAAACAGGTGTTGGGATTTGATGGGTAAGGCACTGCAGGCCCACACTCTTCATACTTTGTAGTAAGCCAAGAGTACACAACCCATCAAATCCCAACAGGTATGAGCCTGTTGGGATTTGATGGGATGGGTACTAATGCAGAATGTGTGCTGTTGGGATTTGATGGGTTGTGTTCTGTGTACTAGCAGTGTTATTCCTTGGTGTTGGGATTTGATGGGATGAGGACTGATACTATAAAATATACTTAGGAGGTTAGGGTTTTAAATGGTACCCAACACACCTTATATGGTACCCAACACACCTTATTTGGCAACTCAATGCACTCTGTTTGGTACCCAGAGAGCCTTATTTGGATATTGTACTTGATAAATCAGAGGGAATGGCATTCCATTGTGTTTTGTGATTGTGCAGTGGTGGTTGAAGGTCAGAATTCCTGTATGCTTAGTAAGAATAGGCCTAAATTTAATGATTATTTGAGTGCTGTTAAAGGCAGTGGACACTATTGGTAATTGTCAAAGACTAGCCTTCACAGTTGGTGTATCTCAACATATGCATAAAATAACAAACCTGTGAAAATTTGAGCTCAATTGGTCATCAAAGTTGCGAGATAATAATGAAAGAAAAATAACCCTTGTCACACGAAGTTGTGTGCATTTAGATGGTTGATTTCGAGACCTCAAGTTCAAAATCCGAGGTCTCGAAATCAAATTCGTGGAAAATTACTTTTTTCTCGAAAACTATGGCACTTCAGAGGGAGCCGTTTCTCACAATGTTTTATACCATCAACCTCTCCCCATTACCATCACCAAGAAAGGTTTTATGCTAATAAATATTTTGAGTAATTACCAATAGTGTCCCCTGCCTTTTAAGGGAGAATCCTGAACGCTATTTGGAAGTTGTTTGAACAAAATGCTGCTTTCCCTTCGGATGTACACAGATCTCCTGGACCTTTGCTCTATTATTCATGGAATTTTAAATTAAACATAATGAGGTTTACCTAAAACCAAAAGAAGGTTTGGTTTCAAGATCAACTTTCCATTTCAGGTTTCGCTCTTTGGGTAGACTTGACTAAATCCTTTGATCATACTTTTGCTGTGTGGGTTAATAAGCACAGTCGTCCAACGAATATTATGTTGTGGATAAATATCATACATTGATGAAACTTAATACTTGCCCAATACGCATGAGTGAACGGCCTTACGCTGGAGGCATGTCAATGTTCAACTTGACGTACTCCAGTGCCTATGTAATTAGTAGTGCTGGTTAACTGCTCGGTTTTCTTGAGATCGGTATTATTGTAATGAATGGTTAAATTACATTATAACGATTCAACCTGAGATAAGTTTCATCTCACTTTTACTTTACAAACAAGAACAGCGTGCATTCCGATGATTTAAAGTCCTGAAATATGTTACCTGCTCTTTTTAGCATTATTAACCGATGCACAAAAGAAATGACGAAGCATTCCACTGGAAATACTATTGCGGGGGGATATAAAAACTATTGAGACATACAGTGAATACAAAAGGGCACTATGAACTTGAACAATAACATGACCTTAGAAGAGCGATTGTTGAGCTCTCGTTTGGTGTGTTGTTCAATAGGGGCTGGTTTTGAAAAAATCTAGAATAAAAACGGTTGAATATGTCCTTTTTAAAATATTATATAATCTGTGCACAAAAGGGTTAAGGGCGAATGCTGACATATCTGTAGTACTTTGTGTATGCAGATGTTGATACTACTTGTTCAACAAACACTCGATGGATTTAGAGGACAATGCACACAGCAATGTAAACATCGAATAAGAAGTGAGCCCCACTCAAATACTACAGACTATGAACAGATTTACATAATTGTATACAATGAGGAAACAACTTCCCCAAACATGCGATATATCGTGATATATCGCGATATCGATTAAATATCGCAATATCACGATGTATTTCCTAGCTAAAACATCTTGCACCCCATAGGTTTGGAGTAAAACCAGAAGAATAGGTCATTAGAACACCTCTCTTATGCTATGACTGTCTCTTCTACAACTTTCACTGGGAGTTTGAAGACTGATGATGTCAAATTTAATTAATCGCGATTATATCGAATATCGCGATTTATTGTCAGCGATATAGCGTGAATAAAATAAATCGATATCGCCCAAGAATACTCAGGTGTGTAGATACTCCTACCATATGTATGTACTGTGAGTAAGTTTATATATATGTACACACCATAGAGCAAGGAGTAGTTCTTTGGTGTAGTGTAATACTATTACCATGGAGGTAGAATTACGTAGTACCTGAGGGAATCCATTTTAATTAACTGGAAGTCGTGTCTTGTAATTCAGTTTGTGAGTGCGAGTAAAATGTAACCGATAGGTACGCATTACGCAAGACCTTCGGTTATTGAGATACACAGTACAGAACAATACATGGGAACTGCTTGCATTAATAAACAACTTATGGAAAGATTATTTCTGTTCAACACATTTCCGTGTGTGTCTCTTAATGTCACAAAGCTATTTAGGTATTGATTGTTTTAAAAGATAATTAATTATAATGGGAGGGAACAAGATTGTTAAATGCAACTTAACAGTTTTGCTATTTTGGGTGATGAATCATCGCTAATAAGGAATACCTTGAGAATGTCATATTGCTGATAATTGGAAGGAAAGTACGAAACAGAAACATTTTTGAATGTCACCTTTGCATTTATATATTATCAATAACTCAAATCTCTTGAGGTTACTGGAATTTTATTTTGAAGAGGGCGAGGCCACTTTCATATTGCACAGGGAATTTCCTTTTTAAAGGGGATATTTTTAAAGGGGCACCAAGGCGAAGACCAGGGCAACGAGGCCCTGTGTAATTGGAGGACTGATGCATACATTTGGACAGATAATGTTCTCAGTTTATCATCAATAGAAGCCTGGTTTTAATATACTCATCACATCAATTGTGAAAGTGAAGGGAACTTCCTTGCGGTAGAATTAGGCCTACAAAACAGCGCGTACTTGATTATTTGCGTTGGGCAATTCGCTTCGCTTTCACATGAAGTACACGTGTATGAACCACGCTAGACTATGACTAGAATTGGAACATATTTGTATAATATCAAAGTAAGCACAGACTCTTATCGGAGATTAATAGCCCCATAGTTAATCTCACTGGAAGCTTAGGGGCCATTTCAAAACATTTTGACCCACCCTCCCACCCCAAATTTTGATGGTTACATCAAGGAGGAATAAATGTATTCCTCCATGGTTACATGGACTTCTAGCATGGTTAACTAAATGGCTTCATATAAATCTATACACAGAAGAACAAAGTTATGAATCAAATGAACCAGACATTTTGGATCAATGGTTCCCAACATCAGTAGTTTTCAATGGCTTTTAAAACCTGGCTTTGTTATAAACCTTCCGGTGCTTACTGCTTGAAAATAAAAGATGTTACAATGCAAATCCATGGTGAATGCGCAATATGGCCGCCTATTTTTTCTGCTAACTTGTGAAACACGCTTGCACCTTAGCCAATTTGTCTGCTACAGTAGGCACGGAAAATTGCTTACCGTTAAGCAGCGCTATGAAATTGGGCCATGGACTTGTGATAAAGCTGGGCAGACTGGTGAAAAGACTAGTCCTGCTGGCTAGTCACTGAATAATGATGAAAAAGCTGGGCAGACTGGTGAAAAGACTAGTCCTGCTGGCTAGTCACTGAATAATGATGAAAAAGCTGGGCAGACTGGTGAAAAGACTAGTCCTGCTGGCTAGTCACTGAATAATGATGAAAAAGCTGGGCAGACTGGTGAAAAGACTAGTCCTGCTGGCTAGTCACTGAATAATGATGAAAAAGCTGGGCAGACTGGTGAAAAGACTAGTCCTGCTGGCTAGTTATTGAATAATGATGGACAAATCCTGTGTACATACTTTACTTGTCATCCAGTCAAAACAATGACACATGGCCCTGGACTTGTGAAAAAGCTGGGCAGACTGGTGAAATGACTAGTCCTGCTGGCTAGTCACTGAATAATGATGGACAAATCCTGTGTACATACTTTACTTGTCATCCAGTCAAAACAATGACACATTATTTGAACCTTGAGGGAAATTATGAGAATATTCTGAAGCCCAATGACTGCGCTACATTACACAAACTGTACAAGCTTTGGTAGACTTTATGTTGGAGCAAAAGTCTTAGTTGCACACATGTCATAATTTTTTGCCTTGGAAAATCATTACATAATTGTACTAATAAATGTATTATAACTGTATTTCTGCATTTAGTTCCACAATTTTTTTCACTTTTGACAATCAATTTGCATAAAAATAGTTTGTGGTCTGACATTTCGATCCTAGTTAATAGCATAGACTTTCTCAAAGGCTATGTAAATGACAACACAATATACTGATAGGTATGAATAGGTTTGCGGTAACACCATGTAATACTGATACATGATGTGTTATCAATAATTTCTTGACTCAAGTGTTTGCAAACTTTAAAATCTAAGCCAAGCTACATGCGCATTTGTACGGTGACATGAACTGCATGTTTATCTCTTCATAGTTCTTTGTACGTTTTCATCTTGGCAATTGACCAGGCGAATTGCTTGGCAACCATTCAGTACAATATTGAACAAAGATAAGGTATGATAGAAGAGTAATGGCCTTTTTTGACCCAGTGAGTACATGGACCTTGGAAGGTTTTGAGAGCCACACCCTCTTAGCTCTGTGCTTTAAATACAGATGCCGTGTCTCTTGAACACATTTATAAACAAACCACTGCCATCTGTGTACAACAACTCCATGAGGCTTTTAGTTTAAAAAAAAACACAGAAAATTAAGCAATATTTTCTGCGATGAAATTGGGCCCAGGTTATACTCATGTCACATGAGAAGTCAAGTGGTGCTACTCTTCCAAATATTCCTTCCGGTTTCCCAAGAGGCCCAGAAATCAAGACACTGTGTCTTGATATTTGGCCTTTGGATATTTTGCTCTTTCGTCCTTGGTTTAAAATTTGCATTTGGATTTGCAGTGAGTGCATGCCTCAAGAATTGTTTGCATTCATTGTTAGATTATATGACTCTTTTATCAGATATGACTCCCACTAACATTGCTAGGGCCACTGATTTTCCGTTTCAGAAAAGTGCAAATTCCGTTTGGCAAAAACATGAATTCCGTTTCAGGCACAAAAAATTCCGTTTCATGTTTTTTTAATTAGATAAAAGGTTGTTTAATACCCAGGGACACACTTATAAAAATCAATTTGAGATAAGTTGCACTGTTGACTTCGTAAAATGTTCATTTGAACTGACAAATTTCAAAAAAATACTTTTTTTTATAATTGTGGATTATTTTGTATACTGCTGTTCTAAAAAGGTTGCACTGTGACTGCAGTATCAATGCACATGATGTAATAGACTTGATTCCAAGTCTAAAACTGCAGTTGATTCTCTGCATCAGCCACATTGTAGGCTAATGACAGGAGTGTATCCACAAGAGGGCGCTGTTTCAGCATGATCAAAGACTTGGGAACAAGTCTATGGACGTGACCATTCTCCATCCACAAACAAAATGTCAGCCATTTTGTTTTCGCTTTGGCGACAGAATGTTGACAGTTTACGGTTTTATTTTAGACCTTTCCAAGATGAAAAAACATTGTATGTGTTCTTATAGATCATAGGTAAGCTAGTTTGTGTATTATTGTTGGTAAAAGAGAGGGAGAAAGTGCAATTTGGGTGAACAAAAAATGTTTAAAACGTGCCGCGAATAATGCCCTTCGCTTAACCATGTTAACAACGTGTGTACATCATGTGTGTAAACATTGAGGATGGTGTGAAGTAGAACAGAATGATCCACGGTTACGATCTCGTACTTTTTAATGGTCGATTTCTGATGCATTTTTAGTTTAACAAAAAGAATCTTAATAAAGAATGCAATTTCAATAGTTTTGGCGTCAAGAAAAAAAAAAAAAAAAAAAAATCAAATTTTCTGAAATCCCGTTTTCCGTTTCAAAGGGCGGATTCCGCGAATTCCGTCCGTTTTCCGCGATCGCGGAAAATCAGTGGCCCTACATTGCCACAGTGTATTATCTTTTTCCATGAACTGTGTTATAACTTTGTAGGATGAGACAGAGAAGAAAAGTAACCTTTTGAACTTTGAACCATGTCTCTATCTATTGATACAAAACCAGGGCTCATCCTCAACTCTAGCCTGGTGATCATACATTGTCTAGTAAAAACTACAGGTTATAAACAGTACATGAACTTCTCAACTTGCCCTTGCCTGTACCTGTAGGCTACTAAACCCTGTCCAACCTACATACTACTTGTTTAAAATGCTCATTTGTTCCTTTTCAGATGAATAATAACAAAAATGAATGGGTTAATTTATTTTTGAATGTGTGAATGTAACTTCAATTGACCATTAACTTATTGTGATCGCTACCGTTAATACATCAGAAAGAAACATTTATGATAATACATTTTTTTAAATCTGGGCTACTAAAACTTCCCAGGGGGTAACTTCGTTAAACACACAGTTTACTAGCCGGTGGGCTACTTAACAAAAAACGCAAACGCAATGCCTAATATAATATCTACCTTTGTTTGTTTACAGAACATACTGGTGACCTTTGACACATAGGTGATCTTTGACACATCAATCATGTCGGAGTACAGCGAGGAGAGCATGCTCTCATCAGAGGGCAGTTTCTGGGAGATTGGTCAGTTCAGGCGAACGGTTAAGCGAGTTGACGACGGTCACCGACTGTGCAACGATCTTATGTTGCTTCTACAAGAACGGAGTGAGATCGAACGGAAATACTCAAAGTCCCTAAAGCACTGGTCCAAGAGATGGAATGAACTCATTGATAAAGGTAGGAATGGACAATCGTTTTCACCTATCCCATGGCGTATCGTTACTGAGCAGATACAAGCACCAGACTCAAGCTCTGATGTTTCTGTTTAGCAAAATGCGGGTTCGATTTCCGGTCGTGACCTTTGTGTCCTTTTAAGCAAGACACTTGACCATCATTACTGCGCCCTTTGGATGGGACGTAAAGCCATTGGTCCTGTGTGTTGTGGAATTTGCGAAAAGAATCCAGAGCACTCTTATCGTTTAGAGAAGGGGTACGCCCAGTATTCCTGGTTTGATTGGCTGCATATTGGGCCACAGCACCATGTTCACCATTGACCAGTACTAACCAAAGGAATTGGTCTCAGAACTAGAAAAACTAGAATGC
This sequence comes from Asterias rubens, assembly GCF_902459465.1. Taxonomy (NCBI): domain Eukaryota; kingdom Metazoa; phylum Echinodermata; class Asteroidea; order Forcipulatida; family Asteriidae; genus Asterias; species Asterias rubens. The sequence continues at coordinate 892,976 of NC_047083.1, forward strand.
ACATATGTCAAGATGCAAGTATTCTGACGCAATTTCATTTCAAATGAATCATGTTTTTACACAGTCACCCTAAACTGCATTTATAAAGATAATGCGGCAAGATCGATCACCCTATGAACGAGATTAACCTCAAAAGAGTAACTATAAATATAAATATGAATAGTAAACTTGCGGGTACTACCATGGGTAAAATCTCTTTTGAAGGTGTGGTGGCTCTGAAAAGAGCTGGTTTGGTCTTGACGTTTCGTCTTTAGGAGATTGACCTCGTTTTGACATTTTAAGGTTATTTAAAAGCAGTGGACACTATTGGTAATTGTCAAAGACTAGCCTTCATAGTTGGTGTATCTCAACATATGCATAAAATAACAAACTGTGAAAATTTGAGCTCAAGCAGTCATCGAACTTGCGAGATAATAACGAAAGAAAAATAACCAATGTCACACCAAGTTGTGTGCGTTTAGATGGTTGATTTTGAGACCTCAAGTTCTAAATCTGAGGTCTCGAAATCAAATTCGTGGAAAATTACTTCTTTTTCGAAAACTACGTCACTTCAGAGGGAGCCGTATCTCACAATGTTTTGTACCATCAACTTCTCCCCATTACTCTTCACGAAGAAAGGTTTTATGCCAATAATTATTATGAGTAATTACGAATAGTGTCCACTGCCTTATAATCATTTCAAACTTGTAACACCAACAGGTCCAGAATACGGCACCATTAAATCAGCGTGGAAATCAACATTGACCGAGGCAGATCGTAAATCAGAAATCCACCAAGAGATTGCCAAGAACCTGATGCAAGACGTCCATGGAGCGGTTAAGACGTGGCAGAAGGAAAACTATCATAAAAAGATGATGAACGGATTCAAGGAGACGACGGAAGCAATGGAGGGATTTACAAAGGTTCGGCGATTATCGTTAAGAAAGTTTCTAATAAAATATGCTTTTATTTTCTTGCATATATGCATTAACATCTTTGGTTGGTAAGTTCTATGGAATGGTGCAATTGGAAACTTGGGCTGTTTTTCAAAACCACGGCTTATGCTCAGTGTTGTGTTGTCAATTAGCCTTTGAGAAAGACTCTGCTTGGATTGAAACATCACGGCCTGTAAGCACAAACATTTGCTAAGCATGAAATTTCTTCCTTGATAAAAACAGGATTACCAACCAAATTTCATCATGATTTTCAGGATAAGCAAGCAACAGCTGAATACAAGTAACAAGAAATGTGCAACAAATGAAAAATTGATTGGTAATCCTGTTTTATTAAGGAAGAAATTTCATGCTAAGCAATTTTTGTGCTTTCAGGCTTTAAGAAATTAGACCTAGGCCATTAACAATTATGTGCACCATATAGGGACTTGGGTTGATTTCACAAAGATAGTCCTAACTTAGGACCAGTCCTATATACTAAAAAAACAACGTAAGGCTAGTCCTAAGTAAGGATAAGTAACTCGTTCTAACTTGAGATAAGACTAGTCTTAACTCTTTGTGAAATCCACCCCTGGTTCTTAATTAGGGCCCAATTCCATAGTGCTGCTAAAGCACAAACAAAAAAATCTAAGCATATTGAAAGTATGCCTACCAGAGTAGGGTTACCAGCCAAACTACTACATGTCTATTTGTGACTGTATCCTGCTCATGTCTGCTTAGCAGCAGACAAATTGTTAAGCAATATTTTCTGCTTAAGCAGGTCTTTGAAATTGGGCCCAGTTTGCAACAGCTTATTATTTCTGGTTAATTTGTTGCCAGTAATCTTTGTATTGTTTCTTAATGACAGGCTCAGAAACCATGGGGCAAGGCAATGAAAGCTGTGAATGCCAAGAAAGCTGCTTACCACACGGCCTGTAAGGCAGAGAAACAAGCCGTTAGCCAAGAGACCACAGCCAATAGAGATACCTCACTCTCACCAGATCAGGTTGGTCATCACTAAGCCCTTAATCTAATATCCCCAATCCCTTAATCCCATCCATTTAGTAATATGAATTTGAATCTCTTTAAGGCTGACAATTAAGCCGTTAGCCAAGAGATACCTCACTCTCACAAGATCAGGTTGGTCATCACTAAGCCCTTAATATTAATAATCTTTTATCCCCAACCCCTTCACCTCAGCCATTTTAGTAGTCTGTCAAATTTTGCCAGATGGGATGTCATGGCCGAGTAGCCTAGGGCAGTGGACTCCTGGTGTACTCCTGGTGGACTCAAGTTGTGTTATTTAAAGAATGTGGGTTCAAATCCAGGCCTTGTCAGACGCAACTATTGTGTCTTTGAGCATAGTATCATAGTTGCTTTAATATGGGCTGTTCTTTTCTGCACTACCTCTGGCAGACAGGGATGAAGAAGTTAAGTCATCCATCTAAGATTCGCTTTCCTTTTTTGCCTTCTTCAGGTTAAGAAGATGAAGGAGAAGGTGGAGAGATGTCAGTCAGAGAAAGAAAAGATGGAAGAAAGATACAACAAATCTCTGGAGGAGCTGAAGGCTCTTAATCCCCGCTACATGGAAGACATGGGCATCCAGTTTGACAAGACACAAGTCTTTGAGAAGACGAGAATCAAATTCTTTAAGAATTCACTGAAGGATATGCATAAAGTGCTGGATCTTTCCATCAGTCCAAGGTACGTTCAGGCCTGTAAATACCCATGGTACAAATAGCCGGGGTGCCCTGTGCTTTTTCTCAGGTGCCCTGTGCTTTTTCTTAGGTGCCCTCTGCAAGGTTCCAATACAAACTTAAATGTTTTCCATAGAAGTGCCCCTGACTAGAGGAAAATTGCTGAATCCGTTAAAGGGCGAAGTTAAAGCCTGTACGTTGTCAAAGTGGCAGAAGGGGGAAGCCCAGGGCCAAGGCCCTAGTCATCCTCAAGGGCGAAGTTAAAGCCTGTACGTTGTCAAAGTGGCAGAAGGGGGAAACCCAGGGCCAAGGCCCTAGTCATCCTCAAGGGCGAAGTTAAAGCCCGTACGTTGTCAAAGTGGCAGAAGGGGGAAACCCAGGGCCAAGGCCCTAGTCATCCTCAAGGGCGAAGTTAAAGCCCGTACGTTGTCAAAGTGGCAGAAGGGGGAAACCCAGGGCCAAGGCCCTAGTCATCCTCAAGGGCGAAGTTAAAGCCTGTACGTTGTCAAAGTGGCAGAAGGGGGAAGCCCAAGGCCAAGGCCCTAGTCATCCTCAAGGGCGAAGATAAAGCCTGTACGTCGTCAAAGTGGCAGAAGGAGGAAACCCAGGGCCAAGGCCCTAGTCATCCTCAAGGCCGAAGTTAAAGCCTGTACGTTGTCAAAGTGGCAGAAGGGGGAAACCCAGGGCCAAGGCCCTAGTCATCCTCAAGGGCGAAGTTAAAGCCTGTACGTTGTCAAAGTGGCAGAAGGGGGAAGCACAGGGCCAAGGCCCTAGTCATCCTCAAGGGCGAAGTTAAAGCCTGTACGTTGTCAAAGTGGCAGAAGGGGGAAGCACAGGGCCAAGGCCCTAGTCATCCTCAAGGGCGAAGTTAAAGCCTGTACGTTGTCAAAGTGGCAGAAGGGGGAAGCACAGGGCCAAGGCCCTAGTCATCCTCAAGGGCGAAGTTAAAGCCTGTACATTGTCAAAGTGGCAGAAGGGGGAAACCCAGGGCCAAGGCCCTAGTCATCCTCAAGGGCAAAGTTAAAGCCCGTACGTTGTCAAAGTGGCAGAAGGGGGAAGCACAGGGCCAAGGCCCTAGTCATCCTCAAGGGCGAAGTTAAAGCCTGTACGTTGTCAAAGTGGCAGAAGGGGGAAGCCCAAGGCCAAGGCCCTAGTCATCCTCAAGAATATTCATGTTCATAAAATCTCGACCCTGATTCCAGTCTGGGGAAATACAGTGAAGGGTAGGGGTAGGATTGGGTTGTTTTATTACCCATTGATAGGCTTAGAAAACATTTAATTTCTTGTACGGACGCAAAAACTAAACGATAATTTTTGTCTCTCTGGATTTTCATTATTTTTCAAGGTGTATACAGATTTAATTTCAACAAAAGAAAACACTGAACAATTTTAAATGGTTCTCTTGTTTTTTTCTCTCTTGATTTTCAGTTTTGGCCAGGTGTATACAGATTTCATCGCGACGATAGAAAACGCTGATGCTGAGAAGGATCTGAAGTGGTGGAAATCAAATCATGGGACAGGAATGACCATGCATTGGCCGGACTTCGAGGTTAGCTTCCTCCAGGAATTTGTCTTAATTTTTTTGTAATTTTTTTTTTTTATATAAATAAATAAGCAACATCTTTACAAAACACAGGCTTGAATCTTGGCAACTACATGCATGCTTCTTGTCTTTGCCTTGGTGCCCCTGGTCGTTGTCATGGTGCCCCTGGTCTTTGCCATGGTGCCCCTGATCTTTGCCATGGTGCCCCATGAATTAACTAAGTACAGAGGCAATCACTTCCAAGCTTGAAATGTGCTGGCAGTAGAAACTAGAATTTCCATTTCAATCAAAGCGATTCCCTTACTGACAAAAAAACTGCCTTTCCCATAATACAAAAAAAGTCTTGGGATTGTAAACACATCTCCCTTGTCCACCCTAGGAATACAAAGAGGAACTCCATGCAATCGGAAGTAAACGAGCAACGATGAAGAATTCGGTGAGCGGTGGAGGGGACAGTATAACAGTAAAGACGGTACGGTCTTTGAACGATGATTATAATAACAGTGACTATAACGACCCCACGCTCAACGCTTTCAGTGACCGGTAAGTGACCTTTGATCAGTTCTCCTCTCAAACCTTTCACTTGACTTTAAAAATTTAAACAATAATAAATGCAACTAAACTATTGAATTGCAGAAAGTGGTTTTTTAGTTTAGTGGTGTTATTTTGTAAACTCTTTTTGTTAAGGAATATGCACAAGGTTCTCTGGACTGTAATATATTTGCTGTCAATAAATATTATTGTAAAAAATAAATATTGAATAAATTCTTTCTATTTTCACTTTTCCAACTGCTTACCCATCTGGCCTCCAAACTCACAACTTGGTATCCCTGTGACTTTATTTTCCATGGTAACAATGTCCCCTTTGTGGAATCCTGTTCCTGCAACCAACTTATGTTCCTCATCCCTTACTGGGAATGTATGGTTGAATGCTACCTCTTTGAATGTCTGTTCTCCATGATAAACCCAAATTCTTTGTCAACAACACCCACCTTCCCTCATTCTCCCACCAACTCAATTTATAAATCTACCCATTATCGCCCTTCACAATCCAATTCATCCCAAATTTGGTCCATTTTACCCCTTTCTTACTGTGACATGACACCCTACCACGTTCATTGTCCCCAAAATCTCCCTTCACCCTCTCTGAACCCCCTATACGGGTCACCCCAGTAGTAGTTATGACACCCCTAGCCCCTCTTTAAACTCCAATGCATTTAAGTGGCCGCATTACAGCGATACTACGGAGCCCGAGTCACTGTTCACAAGGTATAATTTCGTACCTATGACGTGGAACTGTTGCATGCTCTGTTTTTATAACCGACTACCAATTTTATCAAGCTGTTTAGCAGAAAATGATGCCTAGCAATTTTGTTCTGCCACTAAAGTATAAAAACTAGTTTTAGGGACTAGATGTTCGTAGTGTTTGAGTGTCATGTTATAATTTTCTAGAGAGATAGAGAGCTGTAGTACTTCTGTTATATTTACTGCCTGACATATTTAGTAGTGTCGTGTTTATTTTTCTTCCTTGTTGAACAACTCACTTTTTTCTCTTCAATTCAATTAATTTATTTGAAAGATAGAAATGGAAAATTTACATGCCAAAACATTGATAAAATCTCCATGCACCAAAAAATACAGTAATAACTTACATTGATTTTCTTGGGTGCTGCAAAATGTGTATCTTTCCCCCAAATAATATTGTGGAAGTGTTCAAGTAATTTGTGTTGCCTTGTATGGTATAACAAGTAAGTTAATGGAGTGTACATATGTACAGATATCAAAATATAGTTTTATTTTCAGGTGAATATTATTGTCGAGGATGGTAGCAGGATAGTACATTTGTACATCGTGTAATGTTAATGTGCTTAGCAGGAGTTGATCTTGCTTAGCTTGAATTTTATAGTGCTGAGAATGCTGGTCGTGTACATTATGTGATGTTAATGTGCTTAGCAGGAGTTGATCTTGCTTAGCTTGAACTTTATAGTGCTGAGAATGCTGGGCATATGGGAAATTTGACATGTGTCAAGAGAAAAGCAATAATTCAAGAGTAAAGGCCTGGTCCCACTGCAGCGATAACGAGATAACGATAACGATGCAAAGAGAACGCATTCTATTGGTTGAATGAGCGTGTGCATATTCTGCGTAGAGCAATTCAACCAATACAATGTGTTCTCTTTGCGTTGTGATCGTTATCGTTTTCGTTATCGCTGCAGTGTGACTCGGCCTTAATACAAATACATTATGAGATGTGCCCTTATTCTTCATGTCAAAATTTGATCAAATTCATAATTATAGTGCTATCTCAATGAAATATGAGAGGTAATGTTTTCTACGAGTGAGCTGTGTGCAAATCGTGCTTGCAAATCAGATTTCCAATTTGGGATTTTGAATAATTTTATGACCAATTGACGGCCCGGCCCTCCTTGTTCATCTTGTCATCACCATTTTGTGCCATTGACTTTATTGAATGATGAAGTTTGATACAGAAAGGTTCACGGTAAAACCATGTAATGATAATCCCTAAATGAGATTGGGTGGTTCTGAAAAGCACCGTTGATTTCAACTCCCATTTCGATCAGTATGCTCTGATCGTCTTCTGGAGAAAACTTTCTCCTGAAGACGATCAGAGCATACTGATCGAAACAGAACCACACCAACTCACAGAGATTGTCATTACAAGGTGTTACCGCAAACCTTTCTCTATCATATTTCCACCATGCAAAGTTTTAAATCCTACTGATAAAGTTTGCAAATATCCAGTCGTCTATTCAATTTGTCTATTCACAGTGTTGCGTGTTTTGTCTTTTGCATCTTTCATTCGTTTGTAACCATTTTCTGCTTCATAATAATCATCTACATGTGGGTTTAATCTGTATGTGTTCTTGATGTCTTACTGTTTTTATTTAACATCTTGTTTGCATCCAACGTTCTTAAGAGGTTTGGGATGACGTTTAGAAGAACTGGGTTCTATTTCACAAAAAGCTAAGATTGGTCTTAACAGTGCAGCAATCATAATTACTCAAGCAAAGTGGGATGTGATAATACAAATCACTATGCCAGCATTGCCAACTCATCTTACGATGAATCTTAAAGCTTTGTTAAATCGACCCCTGTGGCCTATTTCACAAAGAGCAAAGATTGAATGTAATGACAGGCCTGATACTTCACGGAGGCAACGGAGGCGAATGCCTCCATGCCCCCTGGTCATTGCCTTGGTGCCCTTGAAATGACCCAGTAGAAATTTTCTCATAAGGTGCCCTTTACCAAGGATAAAATGCCTTTCAAAAATGAAGCATACAGGCCTGTAATGGTGTGCCAATCTTAATCGCTAAGCAAAGTGTGATGTCACAATACAAATCACTATGGCAATATTGACAACTCATCTTAAGAAGAATCTTTGTGAAATTGAAACCCGTAGTAGCTCTAAAAAGAGACTGTTAATGTCCCAACTCCAAACACTTCGCATGTTTGTCTGTCTGTGCTCGACTTTCTGGCTGTTCACACTTGTGTGTCAGTCTACCATTCACATTATCATTAATATCACCAGGGTCAACTCACCCCTGTTCACACTATCATAACTATCACCAGTGTCAACCCTATCCCTATTCACACTATCATTAATAAACCACTTTGGCATTAACCACCGGCTGTTTTCCTTTGGTATGTTCTCTCCCCTTATACCCTCCTGCAAATCATCAACAGTAACTTTCCCGGGTATACCCAGTATGATGATAACGATGGGTAAGTGAGGTAGTAATTAGCCTGCTTGGGGTAGGTGTGACTAATAATAATAACAGGTGTTCCTTGTGAAAGGCCAGAAGAAAAATAAATTTGGTTTCTGGTCTTGGGTTTATGTTCAAAGTCTTCTGTTTTGGTTGGTAATGTGCATGTGTGTTCTGTATGATACAAATGAAGTTTTGTTACATGAATGCATGTTCGCATACTGGGAAGGAGATTTATTTTATGTTATCTTTTGAAGTTGATACAAAAAAAAATTAAAAAAATTAATTTGTAAATCGATTGAATAGGTACACCAGAAACCACTGATTTATTCTACTTGGCTCAATGTGATTAACAAGTTGCTTGTCTCCTAAAGATTTTTTTTTATTTGTTTGTCTGTCGTGAAAATTTATACAAATATAGATTTGAATGAAAAGGGGATTAATGTATTAGGTAGATAAATTGGAATATAATATTAGCTGTTGCAAGCAGCTTACCAACCAAAAGGACCAGCCGTCGATTTCACAAAACTCTTCCTAACTTAAGACTAATCTTAGGACTTAGGACGAGTCCCAACCCTGCGCTGTAGCATGCAGACCTTAAGATTACTCCTAAGTTAGGACTCGTCCTAACTCGAGATAAGACGAGTCCTAACTCTTTGTGAAATCGACGGCTGTAAGTGCAAAAATAAGTTAATGGCCTGATGTTTCTACCCCAGCAGAGTATGTTTGGGACAAACCTTGCTACCCCAGATCGTAACACCCTAAAGACAACTCAGATAAGATCTTCACATGTAATGGTTTTTAAAAATCTAGAACCGGAGAACATTGGCCTCTGTTTATCGATCAGGAATTCTTACAGTTTTGTCCATGATTGTTGGTATTATTAATCCGTGTGTTGCTTTCAAACTTTGTGTGAAAAATTAACAGCAGTGACTTTGCATGTAAGCCGTGTCCAATTGAGTGGCTGCGGCTTGATTGCCACTTCAGCATGTGTCACCAAATCGGAAACAGCCTTATTAACAAAAGATCATTATCATGATGATGCCATCTAGTCTTGGTTCTAATATGCAACAACTGATATGACTTATGATACGCATTGTATCAAAAGGGAACCAGACTACGTTTCCCTGTCGGCCTCGGTTTGGTTACATGTATTAGAATGGAATAGAACAAGATGGCTACACCATGATAAAAATCTAAAGTAGATTTCTCTGTAGATAAATAATAAGCTATCTTAATAAAGCCATGGCTTGATTAAAATACCAACTAGACCACTGGCCATAGTCAAGTTAAAACCTTGTGCCAGTATCCCAACAACCCAACAAGTTCTGCACATTTATTCTAGTGCAAAGAATGAAATATGTACCACTTGTCAGACTCCAAATTAAACATTGAGGCCAGTACCCCCTCAACCCAACAAGTCTTACAGTCTAACATTTGTTCAAAAATATATTTTGGCTCAAACAGAGAAGTTCTTGAATTCCAAACCTCCTCCTCAAAGTTCACCCATTGATTAAAAAAAAAAGGAAAAGAAAATGTTTAAAGTTCTTAACTTCTAAAAAATAGAAGTTTCCTGGCAATGACTAGAGCAAGCTAGTCGAAACGTTGAGACCAATCCAAGACCTCAATCTGTGGAAGTGCAGTTATAAACAATCAATTGTAAGCTATAGTAGTCCCTGCCGATTTTCTACCTTCCGCCCGGTTAGTAGTTAAAAAGCAGAATAGTTCTTTTCAGAACTGAGAAGTCTCCCGAAAAATCTGAAAAATCTACTCCGCGGTAGTAGAATATAGAAAGACAGTTCTCTAAAGAACAAACTCTACCTGGCAAATAGATACACACATGGTGTTACCGCAAACCAAATATATATTGATACCTCACCATGCAATGCCTCGAATTCTAAAAAATACTTCTAGAAAATATTTGCTTTTAAAGACCTTTTGTCTAGTGAGGTTTTCTTGAAATTCAAGCCATGAGTTACTTGCTGCTTGCATCTCTGTTTCCCCAAATAACACCACCTTGTCTTATATCTAACACTTGACTAATAATTAACTGTCTTAAAATGCTACTGAAATATCTTTCTGTTTCTGACAAGTGGATCTCTGAGATTGTTTTCTTTACTAGATTGTACATCTATTAGATTGTACATGTTTTAAAAAGTTCATGTTTTAAAAAGTTCATCGAGGGTGTTTTACACCTTTCCTTCTGACAGGCCTGGGGTCGAGTTCACAAAGAGTTAGGACTAGTCCTAGGAGATATTAAAAACGTATGGCTAGTCCTAAGTTAGGACGAGTAGACTGGTCTTAAATCTTTGGACAAGTAGACTAGTCTTAAATCTTTGTGAAATCCACCCCTGATCATGTAATATTTTTGTCAGAATAGTAGTCAATTATTAATGATAGTCAATTAATCTGAGTCAAATAGATGTATTTCTTCTAGATGTTATTTGGGGTTTAACAAAGAAAAGTTTACTAGAGCGACCGTTGGATTAATGTGCCAGTGCTCTTTCAACTGAGCTATCTATCCCTAATGTCGGCGGTCTCCCTATTTTGTTAGTATCTTTGTTCAGGGGTGCCAGTCAGAATTCATCTCCTTAAGGTGATCCCCTGGCTGCCACTTCCGGGTTGTAGCATAAACTTAGGAGTGATCCCTGGCTACATGGCAATACACCGATCCATTAGGCTCCGCCCACGGTGCACGTGTGAGCAAGAACCCGTGAGCCTCTCCGATGCCATTTTGCACAACTCTGCCACGCGCGCAAGGATACGTGCAGGCATGTCAGACTTTATAGTGTCAGACTTTTGGTTGTGCAATGGGTTGTGATTGGTCAATACGCAATGGGGCGGAGCTTAATGGATCATTCTATGACAGGTTGAATGGCTTCTGACTGGCACCCCAAACACAGATACTAACAAACCAGCATTGGATTTCACAGTTAGGACTACGTAGTCTTATCTCGAGTTAGGACCAGCTACTCAGCCTAACTTAGGACTATCAATGCAATTTGTATATCTCCTAGGACTAGTCCTGGTCCTAACTATTTGTGAAATCGACCCCAGGGAGACTGCCAACTAAGGGCTAGATAGCTCAGTTGGTAGAGCGACAGCTCGTTAATCCAGAGGTCATTGGTTCAAATCCCATCTACAATAAGTTTGTCTTTGTTACACCCCAAACTGTTGCAAATGTACCCAGTCACAGTGTATTTTGCTCAGAGTGCTGGGTAAAATTTGTTAGTTCTGGGCAGGCCCGCCTGGCACTGCCCATCGTGGCTACAACACTGCCCGGTAGGTCTGCTGCCACCTTGCTGTCAAAGACCCCCTAATGCCTACTGGGAAGTATCTGGCCTGCCAAGTGTTTTCTCAATTTATAAACTTCATTTTTTGCAAGATTTTTTTTACAGTTGTGGAAATTGTTGGATGTAAAATGTATTTTGATTGGTTATAGCTGGATGTGAGGTATGCATGGTTTGTGGCATTGTGTTTGAAGTGATGTGTTATTGGTAAATGGTTGCTATGGTAATGGGGAAGCTCCTTTATTGCGCAATACACCATTACCATGTTACAACCATTTTATTTTGTCTTCAACAAAGAACGATTTTGTTTTGTTATGTGCATGGCTTGAGAAAAAGAAGAGCTTGAATACTTTTAAAAAGGAAACCATTATAAAGAGTTTATACTATAGGAGTTGACAGAGAATGGTATCGCTATTTCATTAAATGGAGGCTCAAAGTAAAACAGTCAGTGCATTAAAAATTATTGATAATGATGTGAACAGTCGGGGAACATTACTATATGATTACAATACTTTGTTGATTTGTTGTTGTTTACTTGTTTTTGTTTACAGACAAACATCACAGGAGTCTCAAGAGAATGGCGGTGGAGTAGAGGTCAGAGCGTTGTACAAGTATGAAGGACTTGAAGATGATGAGTTGTCCTTTGATGCGGGTAAGTCCAGCAAAGTAAACCAACATTTTTAATCATAAAGAGTTTGCAATGGCGTCCATTGCAATGCATACTTCACATTTCAGCCTAAATTAAATCAGCCTAAATTAAATCTTGCGTTGATCCACAATCTTCTGGATTTTTGTTGATATGTAAATAAATTGTTTATATTAATTTTGCTGATATTTTGCTGATATTAAAATGTTTGTTGGTATGCAACTTTTTGTTAGTGATATGTAATTTTTTGCTGATATTTTGCTGATTTGGAATTTTTTGCCACGATGTAAATTGCTGTTGATATTTATTGTTTCGCTAATATTTTGTTAATATTAAATTCTGTTTTGATATGTAAATTGTTGCTGATATTTTGCAATCCTAATTTGTTTGTTTTTCTTTTGTCCTCGTCTCCTGTACAGCGCTCTGTTCTACGTATAGGGCTTTATAAATGCTCTGTATTATTATTATTATTGTTATTATTATTATGTAATTTTTTCCTGATACTTTAAATTTAAATTTGTTCTTCTTCAACAGGTGATATTTTATTGAAGTTGGAAGAGGAAGATGAACAAGGTTGGTGTAGGGGACGGTACAAAGGAAGAGAAGGTCTGTACCCCAGTAACTATGCTGAGAACCTCTAGACTCCCTCAACTTGTTTCCTTAATCATCAACTCTTCCACTGTGTGGATCAACAACATTATAGTGTGGATTGAATATGCAAGATAAGCCGTGTTAAGGTCAAAGGTCAGGGCATACACCCATCAACTTCAACAAACTTGGAGACTGTACTGTGTTTCCATCAACTCGTACTCCGGCATGGATCAACTAAACTTAGAATGTGGATCAACTAAACTTAGATTGTGGATAAACTAAACTTAGATTGTGGATCAACTAAACTTAGATTGTGGATCAACTAAACTTAGATTGTGGATCAACTAAACTTAGATTGTGGATCAACTAAGATTAGATTGTGGATGATGCAAGATTGTATCTCCATCTAATGAGAAGTCGTCCTCGCAAAGTTCACAATCATCAAATGGTCAAAGCAAGTAGCTGTACTGTCTATTAATCAACTCATTGATCAAAAGCAGATGTTGATCAACTAATTCAACAACGATTTATAAATGAGAGAATTCTACTCCGAGTTCTAAAGAAAAAAACATTGGATTTGCATTCAAGATCTTTCCAAATCAATATTACTATTGGTTTTACCCTCACCCATGTGTGTTAGCAACGTACACACAGTACTGAGTAAATTAATATTCTCTGTCCCCAATGCAAAGTTAACATCTATTAAATCCTAAAGGCAGTGGACACTATTGGTAGTTGTCAAAGACTAGACTTCACAATAGGTGTTTCTCACCATAAGCATAAAATAACAAACCTGTGAAAATTTGAGCTCAATCGGTCATCGAACTTGCGAGATAATAATGAAAGAAAAAAACACCCTTGTCACACGAAGTTGTGTGCGTTTAGATGGTTGATTTCGAGACCTCAAGTTCTAAATCTGAGGTCTCGAAATCAAATTCGTGGAAAATTACGTCTTTCTCTAAAACTATGGCACTTCAGAGGGAGCCGTTTCTCACAATGTTTTATACCATAAACCGTCACCAAGTAAGGTTTTATGCTAATAATTATTTTGAGTAATTACCAATAGTGTCCACTGCCTTTAAATCAAAGCAAACTACGTACTGTATCAGCGTGCCAGTTCAATTTCTTTTTGTAAATGTGTTGATCAACTAGGAAATTTTAGTTGATTCACTAAAAATGAATTGTTATAAATTTATTGAAGCATCCCTGGGTTTTATTTCATTCCTTTTGAACTTGATCGTGGATCCACTAATTTGTCGACTATAAAAAAAAACTCTCTAGAGTCTGTCATAATGAGACTTATCAAGCATCAGTTTATATTTTGTATAAAAACTATTTGATATCAATTTTTTAAGCCAACACATCATGAAGAAACATCAACTAGATCATTTCTACAAAGGATCCGTTATAATCTCAATGCTAAACGTAACTGCAGGTATTAAAAGCCTGTAAAGTTATTTTGAATTCTTGACCAATACTATGAATTTGTCGGCAGAAGGATATTTTTATAGTGATTTTCTGCGCTCACCTGTAAAAATAGAAAGACAAATTTAGACTAAGCTTGAATTTGTGGAATTGTAAATAAAGTTTTGAATTTCTGAAGTTATTTCAAGAGAACAATATACCAATTAATGGTACAACAATCCGGCCATATTTTGTTTGGCCCTGCCCCGGTTTATTTTTGGCTCTTATTGCGCGGTCTGCGCACCAGCTAGGGTTAACAACATTGAGCGGAGGAGGGGGGGAGGGTGTGTTTATTGTCACGTGGGCCTAGCATTTTGGCTGGACTTGTAGTTGGAGTTGTATATTTGTAAGAAAGTTCTGTCATAGGTTTCAACTTATTTAGTTGGAGATTTCTGGCCGTCTCACTCGAAGATAGACGGAAAGCTGACACTCTTGATCCCCTTTGCATTGTTGTATTCATCTGTTGTTTTCATTTTATTACCAAAAAATGGGCATTTCATTTCAACAATTTGTTTTATTGATTGCATTATTGCTTGTTACATTGCAGAGTTGGAATAAACATCAAATAATTCTTTTTGCATTAGCTTCTTCTGATAAAGCCATGGCCCCAATTTCATAGAGTTGCTTAAGCACACTAAGTAGCTAAGCACAACATAGTAATGCCTACCAGAATAAGGTTACCAGCCGCTTGAATACCACGTCACGTGTATAATGTGACTGGTACCCTGCTTGTTTTTGCTCAGCATAACATTGTTAAGCATCAGTCCCAGCTTAAGCAGGTTTATGAAATTGGGCCACGGTTACACATTAGTAAACTAATCATGAGTATTATGTGGTGCAGTACATATACTTCTTATAAATCATCTGTTAAGGGAATATAAACAAGTATTTTGTTTTCTTTGTTTGATGACATGAATTTATTGAGTTTATTTAAATGCAATTTAAAATAATGAAACCTAGTCAGATTCGAACTGTATGTAAAACACTTTTTGTATTAATCTCAGATAAATAATCTCACATAACTAATGTACTGAATACTTCAATGCTAAAAGAGGTATTATAATTTATGTAAATCAGAAGCTTTATATTTTGCATGTATAATTATCTCATGAATATTCAGCAGGTCTCAAAATTCCTGAAGAGAATTCAAACTGTTATATTTGTTGTTATATTTGTTGTTCATACCAAACACAGGAATATTTAACCAAAGTTCAGAATGTTCTAATCATGAGCGTTGTATTTATTTATGTTTTTTATTCAACTTACTTTTGTTTTGTCTCACGTTTTGTGGTAGAGGGCTTCTGTTTTTGCGTAGGATGTGCTTCCGTGGTTTTACAAGAAAGTAGGAATAAGATTGGACGTCAGGATTATCAAACAAATTGTTGAATTCAAACAATATTAGTGGATTTAATGAGTTGTGGATATTGATAAATTATGGATGTTGGTATATTATGAATAATTATATGCCACAGATATCAATTATTTGCCGATCAATAATTTAGGGATGTCAATAATCTGCCGATATTGATCAGTTGCCGATATTGATAATTTGCCAATATTGATGATTTGTTGTTTTTGATAATTTGTGGATATTGATGACTTGTGAATTTCAACAGGATATTGATATTAATATGATTTTCTCCATGGTAGTTTCTTCTGTGAGTTGAAACATGTATCTGCACATCACTGCAGAATACACGCAATTGAGTTTTCAGAGTCTGTGTTATTATGATTTTAATATTTAACAATCAATACTATTTAGTCATCTTCCATTTATTAGTTTTGTTAGATTGGTTATTAGATACTGTCCTCACTTTGGTTAAATGGTACCTATCCCTATATATGATATAGATCTATGTATATATATATATATAGTCTGGATGAATCAGCGAGTTAAATTGTATAATTTTACATGTATTTAAAAAGGCATGTCATGTGAATTAATTCATTGTAAATTATTTTAGAGGTAACTGAGATGTTGTTGTATCAGTATGGGCCGTTTTTATAGGAACTTTGATTAGATGTTACAAATATCCACCAAAAATTGATACAAAAATGTTTATAGAGCTATGGTCAGGTCTGGATTAGTGGCTTTGGGTTGATCGTCATCGAAACTTAATTTAAAGCACAGGTTGCCCATAGCAACAACCATAGCAACAGCCGTAGTCGCCAATTCCGACACAAAAACACACACTGGTTGAAATTCGTTACCAGCCAAAATACCATGTTGTGCGAACTGTTTCTTACTGGTTCCTCGCTTATTTTGATTTAGTTTGATAACCATCTGTTGCTGTACATGTCCGAGGTGTTTGTTGGTGCAGAGTTTATTCCTCCACATATTTAGAAGAATTCACCCGTTATGGAGATAACTTAAATTGGTAATAATGTATATAAATTGAAACATATCACATAATAGGGAAGAATGTCACAAAGCTGCTAAGCATATAACAATCTACTAAGCAGAAAAAGGTAACAGGAACATTTGGTGCTCGATACATGTATGTGCATGGTGGTTTTATGTCGGCATATCCAGGACACAATTTAATAGAGCTGCTTAAGCATAAAAAGTAGCTAAGCACAATCAAAAATACTTTGTTGCAAATAACATTTGTGACTGGTATCCTGTGCGTTTCTACCAAGATTGTTATGCAATGTGTTTTGCTTAAGCATCTCTATGAATTTGGGGCCAGGGATTCATTTGAAAAACCTGCTAAGCACAGTTTGGAGAAGCATCAATAGATGATTACCATTGTTCTCATCATCTCTGCTTAGCAGCTTTGTCATTCACCTTTAATTAATTCCATACATAAACATTCAGGCAAATGCCTTGTGTGATTATTCAAATAAAATAATGCAAGATTTATAGAGATGTGGGTAAAAATTATGTTTTATTTTCATCTTTAAAAGTACAAAGTCAACAAATATTCTAACAGAGAATCCTGGTCATGACTCTTATCCTTGACTTCTCTTCACCCAGGGTTATATGGTTACCTGCGAGGGTAGAGGTTGATATTGTGTTTGAAAAAACCACTGGAGCGCCATGGCAGTCCGAGGCTGTATACTCCCCAGGGAGCTGAGAAGGATTACAGGAATGTTATTTGCCCAATGACCAGGATACTAATGTTTGTGCGCTGTATTCTGCTAGACTTCATCCTTGTGCTTAAAGTATTACAGTAATCCTACACAAGTATTTTGAGCGCTCAGTTAGAACATTCCAGTGGTCCATGTGCGTGCAAGAAATACTTAATCAAAACTACTTGTCCGGTCCAATTAGAAAGTTCCCACTGTGCAGACTTCATGAAATCTACACATAAATTTTATAAATAACCATTATCACAATTTTACTAAACCACAACGATCACCAAAATCAACAATTACTTTTCTAGTTTTAAATTCCTTATACAGGAAAATGAACCCCCATAGCAGGACAACCTGGAAAACACCTTGAGGATTTACACAGATGTACTTGGTGCTCTCCAGGTTACAATTCAGTTGTGAAGGCGTATTTTCTATGATTAACTTCCTCCTCCGCCCCCTCCTCTACCACCAGAATCCTGTTGCCCGCTGGACATCATGACAAATATAACAACTGGGACGATGTACATCCACTGCAATCAAGAAAACAGACAAAATACATGCATGTATTTTTATTATTGAAACTTGAACCAATAGCTAGACAAACAACCCACATTTTTTCGTCTCAATGCTATAAGATCAGCCATCGATTTCACAAAACTCTTCCTAACTTGAGACTAATCTTAGGACTTAGGACGAGTCCCAACCCTGCACTGTAGCATGCAGACCTAAAGATTATTCCTAAGTTAGGACGAGTTACTTGCCTAACGCGAGATAAGACGAGTCCTAACTCTTTGTGAAATCGACGGCAGTAATTGCAATTTCATACTTGTTTCATACAAATTTTCGTACAAACTGCAATAAGTACTGACCATAAAGTCCTCGGCCAACAATTTACTTTTCTCTTTTTTTATTAGATTTGATACAAAATTCTAGATGATAAATTTCAAGCTACATGTTCATGGTACATTTGGTGATAAATATGATTTACTCCTGATGGTTTAGTTCTAACTACTTCTGGTACTTACATATTTTGCAAAGAAGGAGCGATTGTCAGCCGAGGAACCCTTTTCTTTCTGTACTTTCTCCTCTTCCATCCTTTGAACGTAGACTTGAGTCTCTGGCCTGTACAATGAAGATTAAGGATCGTTCACAGGTATCAACATTTTCAAAAGCGTACAAATGTACCTTTGAAAGTCAGATATGTTGCGTCTTGTACGCAGGAAATTACGGTCTTATATATCTGTTTAAGGCATCTGTTCTTTATATGATTATTTCTTGTATTCATGCTTGTGTTAAACAGGGTTTGCATGTAATTCACATACATCAATTAGGTTTTCAAAAAGAACACCTCATGGCCAAGGACATGCCCTCTGTTGCCCTGGTTACCAGCCTTGGTGCCAAAAATGTGCTTTGCAAATTAATTTGTCCAATAAGAAAAAAACAGAAGGGAACCAGTTAGCAACAGTATACATAACCTGATATTTTCCCTGATAACCTATTTCTGCTAAGCTAGATCTCTCTTTGCTAAGCAATTGATTAATTGTGCTCTGATAAAAACAAACCAAACTCAGGCTTCATATAGTCAGGATCCTTTGACATGTATGAAATTAGTGCATAATTTGTAATTTAGTACACAGGGAGCAACTCACACTGGTGCTGATACTGTCATTTCTAAAGAAACCGTCGTATTGAAGTAATTCAGGGAGGTTGATTCCATCTCAATTTGATCACATGACCCCTTGAGTGTTAGGACACTGACGCCCATAACATTCCCTGATTGGTCAGCATGGACTGTCACATGATCGGAGAGGCGTGACTCCACAAGAGCGCACTGCAAGTAGATAAAATAAACTTGAAATAGTATGCGAGAAAAAGAAAAGCAAATATATATATATATGTATATACATGTAGTGAAAAAATCACAATATCGCATTAAAATGTCCGACTACAACTTAAAATTATCCTCATAGAGGAGCCTTTACTGCAAGGAAATCTGTTTTCTGAAGTATCAGACCAGGGCCCAATTTCATGGCGCTGCTAAGCACAAAAATTTGCTAAGCATGAAATTTCTTCCTTGATAAAAACAGGATTACCAACCAAATTTCCGTTTGTTGCATTTTGCTTGTTACTAGTATTTAGCTGTTGTTTGCTTATCCTGAAAATCATGTGGAAATTTTGATGGTTATCTTGTTTTTATCAAGGAAGAAATATCATGCTAAGCAAATTTTTGTGCTAAGCAGCGCTATGAATTTAAAACACTAAATTAGGTTTTGAACTTCTCTCTTGAAGGGGCACAGCATCTTCCTCTGGTAAGGGGCACTTCGATAAGGAAACTGTAAGTTTGTCTCGGAACTTTGCAAAGGGCACCATAGCAAAAGCACAGGGCACCACGGCAATTGCTGTAGGTGCCGTGGGTCATTTAAAAAAACAAATATTGCCCAAACTTACAGCTTTTGTAAAGGTGGAGACGTACTGTATCTCTTCATTGTCTGCTGGAGCTCCTAGCTTAGAGGGAACTCTGATTTTGTAGAGACCTTCAGTTCTTGATAACTCCTGGATACAAAAATAAATATAGGACAAAATGCAGGGGTGAGAATCATTGCTGATGAAGTCTAAAACTAGGATCAACATTTTTGGAGTTTGTTGAAATGATTGCATTTCAACCTTTTAATATAAATCCCCCGTTTTCTCATCCCTAAAAATGCCAAAAATGGCGCTTTGACCGAAGGCTAAAAAAGAAAATGGTAAAAGAAATGTTTACAGATACATGATTTTGTGACCGCAGACCGACTCCAATTGCAAGGGTTCATCTTGGATTCTAAAACTCTTTAATACCTTTAGCTTCCTTTTCTCTCCCGCTGTGAGTACTGTGGTTTGAACGAATGCTCCAGGACCAGACTTCAGTGATCGGAAGTTGAGGGTACCCCTAGTGGTGAACTTACTGTTGGATCCTGTACAAATTTAAAATGGTACTAAGATCAAAAATATGTCAACCAAACATTGATACTTGATGATACTTGTTTATCTTTATAAGCAAAACCTGCTTCTCCAGATGTATAGCGGTGCAGTGTGGTCCATTGTGAAAGTATTTAAAATAAAGGTGATAAACAAATTGGAAGAATGAAAGAACAAAGGAGAGAAAGAAAGGTGCAGTAAAATAAAAAGAAGATGCTCTGGATGGATCACCACCCTTTCATTTAAAAGACTCATTTATTAGTATGATGATCAAGAAAAAGAAGAAAATACTAACCTGACTCGAAAGAGTGTTCAATTGTCAGCGAGTTGTCTGATGAGTATACAGACCCTGAAAACTCATCTCCATTTGACCTTTGATCTCCCTGTGTTAGATGGATTTGAGAAATGTGTAATATTAGATTTCACTTTGCATAATTAACGACTATCCTAAGAAAACTTTACTATTATATATACCCTATACGGAAAAGTTTCTGTATGGCGCCACCACTTTTTCATTCGATATGAAATAATATAGTATCTTATTTACCTCAATCAAGTTCAATGAGATATCCCTTTTTGTAAAAATGAGTGAAAAAGTGGTGGCGCCGTACGGAAAGTTATCCAAATTGCATAATAACAAATGACAAAGTGGTGGCAGGATACGGAAACTTTTCCAGATATAAGATTGGAACAAAGTACTGAAAAAGACACTTGATTGGCAAGTTCATTTTCTTGTATCTAATAGTAATATTATGCAAATGTCTTCATGAATTTTTGCTGATTAAAAAATAATTTAAAAACATGAATGAACAAACGTAGGCTAAATCGTTTAAACCACAACGAAAATCACATTGGAAAGTCTGCTGGCTTGCCGTGGAGCACGACACCTATCATTTAATTAGAATTTTGAAGAAATTTTACCTTTCTTGTTCCTCCTATGGTCTGAAAACACACAAATATAACCAACAAGAATGACAAAATTTGGCTCGACCTGTGGGCCGCCATTTTAAATGGGCATTTTTTAACGATTGAGGGGGTAGTGTATCAGCAAGATTTTTGGACGAATCTAGCGATTGTGAGAAATGATGTCAACAAAATACTGTTTTTCATTAAAAGTTTTTTTGCAATATCTGTAAACAAAAATAACGAAGCAGCAAGGAAGATATATAATAGTTTATTATTTTGTCACTTCAATAACCTTTCCTTTGCTCTGCAAATAACATTACAGGAGAATGTTAAAAACAATTTAAAAGGTTAGAAAAGACAAACCATTATTTTGGGATAAATATTGTGTACATGTATTTGAAAATTCAGTGTTCAAAAAATAATAATGTGTGCTTAAAAAATGACGTTTGTTATTTTTCTTTATAAAACAGCAAATCTTTTATTTCAAAAAAGTCAAAAGTCGGATAAATTTTTAACTTTTCTTATTAATTTGCAAAACATTTAGAAACTCAAATGAGATCCCCCATTTGTGTTAATGGATTGTGCCAGCAACGTGAAATCGAAAGCGCGCACACACTACACCTACCTAAATCTCATGAATAATTCATTTTCATTTAATACAAATTTTCTCAAATGCATGGCGCCCTTCCACACGAAGAGCAGCGTCAGTAAAATCTATTCAGAAAACGGGAATTTTTGACAGCGTTAAAAACTGCCACGCCCGCGATTTCACTTTTAAAACTACAACCACAGGACTGTTGGATTCTATGAGACACATAAGATTGACCAGAGGCTTCAAAATCTGTTACCAAACTACTGGAATTTAATTGGTAAGTTCAGAATGTTGATTGTTTTTATGCACCGAGAAAGTTGGAGTGCGTTGTGTTCTCAAAGAGCGGTGGTATGCTGATATTTTCCGGGGGAAGACCACAACCGACTGACTGGTCGCCAAAAACAAAATGCCCGGGAATCCGAGTTTTTTTGTGTGTTTTTTTGCCTGACTGACTTGTTGAAATTAATAACAATCACCTAATTATTATGACCTGCTTCGAAATTTCAACATTTTCTTCATAGACTAGAAATAGAATCATCATATTCATAGGATATTTTGCAGGTTTTTTTGAGCATGTGTATCGGTGCAAAAAATCGACTTAGTTGTTGACCAACACTCACAAGTCGACACTCGAGCCTCGATGGAATTTTTGGATTATGACTAAAGAAAGGGAAGTTATCCAAAGAAAGATTTAGTTTGTCTTGCGCGTTGATAGACGGTGTATCCATCTGCATAAATTGTAGTATTTTCCCTGATTCTTGATTGTCATATTGCCATGTTTATCAATTGCTTGTTGATCATCTTTGTTTTAAATGGTAATGTGTAAGTTAAACTCTTTGTTGCAAATTGCAAACTTGTTAAGGTTAAAAAAAAAAAGTAACCTTTCACAATCATTGCCAGTGATGACACTGACAATGTTATGAAACATTGGAAAGTGTAGTTCGTCAACATCAGATGAAAAGATCTTATCATTTTTTAGAATCCTGTATTAATGTCAAAGGAAATACATGTAGAGGAAGTGTTGATAGTCGATGATTAATTAACAAAGGAGTGTGAATTACAATTTACACAACCAAATCATATGACATAGCTTGAAAAAACATTTCCTTCTTTGATTGTTGATCAAGGTTACACAACTACTAGGAAACAGGGAACGATTTCTTCCAGCACTTTATTATCTTGTAATATTTTTTAACTCTTATTTTTTGTTTATGCTTTTAATTTTCCGTAACATTCTTAAATTTTTACGTAATTTTTATATCGTAATTTTATCATGTGATTTTATGTTTACTTTTAACATGTTAGTTTGTTCGCAGGGCCCAAATGGAAACCAGTTTTTTACTGATTTGGCTCACCCTTGGTAAATAAAGGAAATAATAATAATATAGCAACCAAAAACACATTTTGTGCACACAGGATAGCAGGGCATGGAATAAACACTGGACCACAGGCAGAGACCAGTGATTCAAGCTTTGGGCCAGTTAACTCATGATGACTGGACACTGGATAAACTGGGCAGTATTGTGTTTTTCAATTAAATAATGAGGCTACAGGGAACGATTTCATTCAGCAATTTTGCATAATTAACAAAAAATATAGACACAGTGAATGCTTGAGTAGCAAATTGATGCGTTTTGTGAAGCATTTTGCTATGCTATACAAGGGAAATCGCTCACTGGGCTACCTCATTGCGTAAAACATCAATGTGAACAAGAGTTGACTATTCATTATGAATCTGATAATTCTGTTGAGTATTGAATGAAGAATGTACGCATTATAAGACAAATTATGGTGTTTGTTCAACTCATTTTAAATCCGGTCTTCTAAAATTAATTCTGGTCCAGTAAACATTTCGAGCAACAGGCCTTTAAGCCTTGTAGATATTTACACCAAATTCGAGAATCACACCCTGATTTTGGAAAGTAGGCAATGATGATTTTTGTGTAGCAACTTGTTATAGCATTTTTTCACTGCTAAATTATAAAAATATCAACCAACTTTTATTCTCGTTGACACGGTCAACAAATTTGTTAAGGAAGAAGGAAATAGAATAATTTTTAATGGTTTGCTAATTCGCTTCAGGGATACTTTAGTGACATTAATTTCCCAAGTATAAATAAAAATAATTGGTAGCTAGTCGCGTTAATCAGGCAATTGCAATGAGGACAAATAAAATGAAGCACTAATTAATAATTAGTTTAAGTTTGATTTAATTTGATGAACACTAATCAAGTTTTCGGATAGTAGCGCTGTAGTGAATGTCTGCATAAATATAGGGTACATGTGGGAAGTGGTAATTGATTATTATTTTGTAATAAAACAATGCTGTTTCCTTATTTAAAAAAACTATTGGCCTACTAAAAGCTAACAGTGTGAGGCAGTTTTTTTTAATTTAATTTTATTTTACTTACTTCATAAATAACAGTCTTCAAGGTTGAAACTAAACTTTGAACATCTAAGTTCTTGCCCCAGAATACACTCCAGGCCACAATAACTCAAATTTTAACATCATTCTTTTGATTCATTTAAGTTGTTGAACAAAATGTTTTTTTTTAAACATCCAAACTTGTCCTGTCAAGAGTTACTGGCCCGGCTCAGAAATCACTTGCCTCCCACATATTTTTCCAATTTGTCCCGCCCTCTACTTTACATGCAAGATCACCTTGCTCTTAGAAGGAAGTTTTTAAAAATTAAAAGAAAAGAAAAAAAATCTTACAATTTGAGTTCAGAAAATGTTACTCGCATGATGCCCCATCCCCAAAATTTAAAATATTGCACCCTGTATACAGGTTGGCCATTCGATGGTTCAACATTAACTTGATGATTCATTGTTCATTACAAAGTACAGCCCATTATCATACATGAGTACACGCATAATTAAAGAGCATGTAAATCATGCATGACTGGTGTCAGCATGGAGCTTTATAAGATTGTTTTCCAGTAGAGAAGAGATGTTTAGTCATATTTTGTCACCAGTTGGGTTCTGGAATACGCCTTTTAGGGTTCATCAAACAAGTAGGCAGACATTTTTCTGCTTATAGCCATTGAATGGACACTTTCTGAACAGAATAAAAAATAGAAGTTCACCGATTTACAAATAACTTACAGGGTTTACAGAAGGTAACGGTGAAAGACTTCCC